>NW_020867080.1:0-48591 GCF_003369695.1 Bos indicus x Bos taurus
TTTGGAAATGACATTAAATGATGATGACAAATTCAGAATGTGCTGTGTTACTATAATTTCCCTTTTAAAGCAGTCGTATGATTAATTAATTTTCATTAGTTCAAATGAAAAACCATTGAGCCATTTGCCTTCAAGTATATTTCCTTTGTTATAGTCAAGAAAAATTTTGATGTTAATAGCCAGTAGTAGAGCATTCTTCCCACCATCATTCCATTCCATTTAAACAGCTCACCATTCAACAAGCTACTTTTGCTTCTTTCAGTTTCCCATTGCAAATCATATCTTTTCCCTAAGAAGTTTATTATGGTGAATTAAAGTAAAGAAAAGTTTAGGTTGGCCTCTTGCACTTTAAGCATAACTCTGCACCTTTATTGAAGGCAAATTCCATTTCTTCCCATCTGAGAAACTCTTTCTCTTAAATATTCAGTTGTTCTCTCTCGACTGGCAACTCAGTCTATGAGAAGCTCAGTTCTATAAAGCCTGCTTTTAAATCCAGATTGAAAATAACATCTCCTTCCTTTGACAGGTGATTCTCAAATGTAGGCAAACATAAATACACTTATCAGAGCCTGTACCAGAAATTAATTTCTATCTGATCTACAGAAGGAAAATGCATTTAAGCAAGAACCTCAGATGACAGAAGATTCACACATGGAAAACTTTGTTCTGTTCCTATATTTGTACTTCTTTTGGAATATCTGTTATATCTACTCTGCTACTCATTCATACCCATATTTTTCTAGAAAATTACTGGGGGGAAATGTAAAATGGTACAGCTGATAATGGAAAACAGTACAAGTTGTTCCTCATAAAGTTAAAATGGAAATACGTATGGTCCCAGAAATTCCAATTCTGGATCTATGTCCAAAAGTATTGAAAGCAGAGACTTGAACAGGTAATTGTACATCAATGTTCATAGTAGCATTATTCACAAAAGCAAAAGATTAGAAGCAACTCAGGTATCCATCCACAGGTGAATGAATCAACAAAATGTGGTAGATTACATACAATGAAATATTACTCAACACTAAAAAGGATGGAAATTAGACATTTAAAAGCAGGGATATGGGCTTTCCCAATGGCTCAGTGCTAAAAATTCTGCCTGCCAGTGCAGGAGATGCAGGAGATGCCAGTTTGATCCCTGGGCTGGGAAGATCCCCTGGAGAGGAAATGGCAACCTGCTCCAATATTCTTGCCTGGAAAATTCCATGGACAGAGGAGATTGATGGACCGCAGTCCATGGCATTACAAAGAGCTGGACACAACTCAGTGACTAAACAATAACAAGAAACCTTGTAGACATTGTACTAAGTAACATAAGCCAGTCACAAAAGGGCAAGTATTGGGTCATTCCACTTACATGAGGCCTAAAATAGTGAAACCATAAAGAGGGAAAGTAAACAGAGTGACAGTTTTCTCTTGCTGGGGAGAGAGAGGAGTAGAGAGTAAGTAATTATCTATAGATACAGAGTTTCAATTTGGGAAAAAGAAGAGAGTTCTGCAGATGGATGGTGGTGCTGACTGCCCAACATTGTGAAGGTACACTTAAAATGGTTAGAGCAGTAAAGTTGATGTTTCCTTTTTTAAATATAAATTTATTTATTTTAATTGGAGGCTAGTTACTTTACAATATTGTATTGGTTTTGCCATACATTGACATGAATCAGCCACGGGTGTACATGTGTTCCCCATCCTGAGCCCCTCTCCCACCTCCCTCCCCATCCCATCCCTCTGGGTCATCCCAGTGCACCAGCCCCGAACACCCTGTCTTATGCATAGAACCTGGACTGGTGATTCATTTCACATATGATAATATACATGTTTCAATGCCATTTTCCTAAATCATCCCACCCTCGCCCTCTCCCACAGAGTCCAAAAGACTGTTCTGTACATCTGTGTCTCTTTTGCTGTCTCACATATAGGGTTATCATTACCATCTTTATAAATTCCATATATATGCATTAGTATACTGTATTGGAGAAGGAAATGGCAACCCACTCCAGTGTTCTTGCCTGGAGAATCCCAGGGACAGGGGAGCCTGGTGGGCTGCCATCTATGGGGTCGCATAGAGTCGGACACGACTGAAGTGACTTAGCAGCTTAGCAGCATACTGTATTGGTGTTTTTCTTTCTGGATTACTTTGATGTTTATCATTTATATATGTGTGCTTTATATACATGTATGTATATATATATATATCCACAACTTACAGAAATAAAATATGTTGGGTAAATTTGCTTGTTTATCAAAATGACATAATTAGGGTTAAAATAAGCTTTGGTTAGATGCTCATGGTAAAATTTGTTAAATATGCATGATAGTATTTCAATGGAAATGATTAAAGAATAGATATAGAGGCTTCAACTTCCAAACAGTACAGAAAAGGAAAAAAAAAAAAAAAAAACTTAAATTGATTCAGGAAAAGGAACAAAGGGAGAAAAACAAGTATAGAAGATGCTAGACAAAGGAAATACAAAAATAAGCTAGTAAAGTAAGTCCCAATATATCAATTGTTACATAAATATCAATTATTTTAAACTTGGTAGTTAAAAGAATAGACTCACTGCTAAGTCACTTCAGTCGTGTCCGACTCTGTGTGATCCCATAGACGGCAGCCCACCAGGCTCCCCCGTCCCTGGGATTCTCCAGGCAAAGAACACTGGAGTGGGTTGCCATTGCCTTCTCCAATGCATCAAAGTGAAAAGTGAAAGTGAAGTCGCTCAGTCGTGTCCGACTCCTAGCGACCCCATGGACTGCAGCCTACCAGGCTCCTTCTTCCATGGGATTTTTCAGGCAAGAGTACTGGAGTGGGGTGCCATTGCCTTCTCCGATAGAGACTCACATTGGAGTTAAAAAAACACACAAACTCTGTTACATGTGTTTTAAAAACGTTTAAACCACAAATATATGAAAAATTTGAATAGAAGAGGACATATCAGGAAAATACCAACTGAAAGAAATCTGGGAAAGGTAATTTGATATCAGGCAAAATGGACTTAAGGAAAAAATACTGTTATGGATAAAGACAAACCTGGAAAGTAAGATTCTAAATAGTCTCTCTCATATATATAGGTTAAATCTGGAAGAATTCACTAGCCTATTATTAAATATTCAAGGTAGATCAAAGGCCAAGAACAGCCATGATGCTCCTGAAACAATAAAATGGACTTTCCCTTTGAAAATCAATACTTAGTATACCTATTTTAATTAAAATATTATGATACTGGGCAGGGTAGTGTATCAGAGGGCTCACTTATATGTGCATTGGAGATCTATAATATAAACAGATAGCACTGCTAATTAGTAAGGGAGGAGGGGCCTACTAAAAACTGGTACTAAGACAGTTGGATATCTATATTTTTATAAAAAGAAAATAAATCCCTTATGCAATAATTTCTGGCCAGGTACAGTTCCAAAGCAATAGTAGGTGAAATTAGGAATTAAAGATGAAGAGCATAGCAATACTGGCAGCCCTTGCTTGCATGAGAGTGCAGGCTTATAAGAACGGTTAAGCAGGGCTTCCCTGATGGCTCAGTGGTAAATAATCCACCTGCCAGTGCAGGAGACATGAATTTGATCCCTGATCTGGAAAGATCCCATATGCTGCATGGCAGCCAAGCCTGTGGGTCACAACTACTGAGCCTGTGCTCCAGAGCCTAGGAGCCACAACCACTGAAGCCCGCTTGTTCTAGAGCCTGCAGCTCTGCAATAAGAAAGGCCACTGCAATGAGAAGCTCGGCACTGCGGCTGGAGAGTAGCCCCCAGTCGCCACAATGAGAGAACAGCCCACAGAGCAACGAAGACCCGACACAGCCAAAAATAAATAAATAAATATAAATGTTTTTAAAAAGAACAATTAAGCAAGTTGAAAATATGCAGAATGATCTTCATAATCATTTTAAGAAATTGTTTGTTCCATAACCTCTAAGCTTTGTTCCAAGCATTAAAACTCTTTTATGGTTGCTTATCAATGTATAGGAAAAGAAAAAATAAAATAGAATAAAAAATAGAATAAAACTAAGACTTATTTAGTACAATGTCAGTGTAAAACATTACAAACATTGAGAATTAGTGTTTTGTTTCCTTGTAAAAAATAAAAATAATGACTAGTGACTTGCACAATTTCATTGAACATATCCAGTGCTATGGAGCATGCATCTTTCCTGTGCCTTTGGATTGAATTTCTATAGTCTATCCTGTGTGCTTTGAAGGTTGTGCAGCATCTCCAAGGATTCTTTTCATGTGTGTTCTCTGCTGGTGTCGTTTCCTCTGGGACCTCATCTTTGTCATCCCCACCACATTCCTCATTTATGTTGATAAGGTCAGTGTCATTAAATTCCCCTGGCTGCATTATCTAGAGTCTCTGAGATGCCGCGTGTCATCATTCCCGTGTAAGCCATTTCATCTGTAACTCCATTTCTGTTCAGTTTGTATTTCACTCCCGTTGTCAGCACTCTTCTTTCCTTTGTTGCATCCTCATCAGTTTTGGTCAGTTTCCTCCTCTGATGATCTATACTGTTTAAATGCCATATGGGTTTATCGCTGGGTGATAATGCAGCACATGTGCATGCTTTTATGTCTATGCCTGAATTGAGTAAGGGACGCAGAGTGACTAATAATCAACAGGCTCAGAAAAATGTGACATGGTTTGTCATTGACCATGGTAGGCATCTTTTATTTATTTAGCAACTTGTGGACTGTAGAACTGCAGTGAAATTTGTACTTTATGCAGTTATTCATGCTTATTATACCATAGTAAGTGACATTTGAACCATGCTGTTGGGGGATCGGTTAACTAAACCATGATAACTGAAATTTGTGCATATCAGAACCATGCAAATCAAGGGATGTCTGTACTTTAACATGTTTAAAAAGAAATTATAAAGGATATTTTTATCCTCTTGAGATAGAAAATTATTTTGTAGGCAAGACTCCAGTATACATAAAAGAAAATATCAGTGAATTTTTCTGTATTAAAATTGAAAGCTATTATTCCTCAATAGACCCCATAAAATGGAGAGATAATAATAATAGGCACTTTCATAGAAGAAAAAAGCTAGTTTTATAAAATAGAAATCATTAAGCAAAACTCAAGCAAATATAAATGTTTAAAACAATGAATGGGCAATAGGCAATAAACAAAAATATGTACAGAGTTAAATATATGTTAAGATCATAATTGACCTAATAATATGCTAAAAATTAAAAAGCCTAATAGTAGCAGGTTTTAAAAAAAAATTATGTTAAACTCTTGAATATTACCTCATAAAAGTTGAATTTATGTATACCCAGTTTTTGTGTGTCTGGAAATATCTTGATTTCATTGTCCTTTTGAAAGAATTTTTTGGAGGATAAAAAATTCTAGATTGATTGGGTTTTTTTTTTTTTTTTTCCAGTGCTGTCTTCTAAAGATGTTGTTCCATTGTCTTCTAGTATTCATTGTTTCTGATGAGAAAACAACAAACACCTTTACACTTTTCCCCCTGTACAAAACTTGACTTTTTTCCCCCTCTTGTCGTTTCTAAGATTTTTCTCTTTACCACTGACTTTAAGCATTTTATTATACTGAGCTTTGGCGTGGTTTCCTTCATGTTTCTTTTTTTGGGGTTCACTGAGCCTCTTGCAACTGAGAGATTATATTTTATAAAAAGGATTTATACTTGATACTTGAGAATTTTTACCCATCATTCTTTAAATACTTCTTCCATCCCTCATTTCTCTCCTTTGGGCATTCCAGTTGCACATATAATTAAGCACTTTAAATTGTCCACAGCTCACTAATGGTCTGTTTTGGTTTTTTTTAATATACTTTTTTCACTTCTTTCCCCACTATGTTTCCTTTTGGATAGTTTCTATTTTTCTTTGTCCAAATTCCCTAATCTTTCCTTCTGTATTTTCCAATCTGCTATTAAACATCAGTATCATTTTAAAATCCCATGCATTGCAGTTTCCACCTCTAGAATTTATATTTGGCTGTTTTTTGTGTCTTTCATGTCATGTTTCATGTAACATAAGATGCTTAAGTTTTCTTCTACCTTCTTGGAGTGATAGATTACACTAATGATCAGATCAGATCAGTTATTAATTATTAATTCTATCACATGTATCTTTTCTGAGTCATATTTCTAATTATTTTCCCTCTCTTTTATGGGTTGTATTTTTCTGCTTCTTTTCATACCTGATAATTTTTTTTATTAGATACCAGATGGTGCTGGATATTTTTGCTTGCTAAAAATATTTTGGAGCTTTGCTGTGAGATGCATTCAAGTTACCTGAATTCAATTTGATTCTTTCAAGACCTGTTTTAAGCTTGGTTAGGATGTACCAGAACAGTATCTATTCTAGGGCAAAACTACCCCTTGTTAAGGCAAGATCTTTCTTAATACTGTGATATCAGTACTAAATATTATTATAATATTAGTACTGCTGATCCCTGAATTATAAAGTTTAACATTCTGCCTTGGGAATGGATATTATCCTAACCTTGTGTGACCTGTAAGTACTGTTTCCTGTAATCCTTGGGGCTTTTTCCCCGCAGCCTCAAATAGTTTCCTCATGTATGTGTTGAACTGTCAGGACTCAGTTGTATTTTGGAGAGGGACGGTGCTCATCTCAAGGGTTGTCTTACTGTGCAACTTTCTCCTCTTCAGTATCCTGTCCTGAACAACACTGGCTTCACTGCTCCAATGTCTGACTCTAACCCTCCTGGTGCTATGGTCTGCGCACTCTCTCCAGCAAGTGAAATAGGCATTTGTAGGTGACACGTCATTTGATGTCTGTCCCTGTGAATCCCTGAGGTTTTCTTCCCTAATGACCAATGTTCTCTGTGCCAATGTTTCTTATATTTTAGCTTTTCTTTCTTTTTTTTTTTTTTTTTTTTGTGTAGCAGAGTTTTATTACAGTATAAAAAAGGGACAGAGAAAGCTTCTGACATAGACATCAGAAGGGGGATGAACAGTGCCCACTTTCTAGTCTTAGCAAGGGAGCTATGTGTACATGCACACACTCAGTCACTTCAGTCATGTCCGACTCTTTGTGACCCCATCCATGGACAGTAGCCTGCCAGGCTCCTCTGTCCATGGGATTCTTCAGGCAAGAATACTGGAGTGGGTTGCCATTTCCTCCTCCATATTTTAGCTTTTCTTATTATTTCACAGGAGAGTTAAACCCAGTTCTTGTTATGAATCAGTATGTAGATTGTTTATTACAGAAGTTTACTCTGTTCTAACTACTGTAAAAAATTATTATAAAAAGAGTGAGCTGAATAACTCGAAATATGCTGCATGGTCAAAGCAGTCAGGCAGCTTTTGTAGCAAGGACACAGATAATTCAGGTTGGATAGCTATATACCTCTCTTGTGTCAGAGAAAATATTTTCTACAGCTGTCACCTTTGATAACTTGGAAAGCAGACTACATGCCTACTAAGTTTGCCATTCTAGAAGAAGCATTTGTATAGAGCCAGAATGTCAACATGTATCAGTGGTTCCTTGAGGATTATAGCAGGGTACTATAAAAAAAAACATAGGTTTAGGCAAAATTTGTATGCTTTAGAAGCAAGCAGTGGAGGTAATTAATAATTCAGGCCCTTTAAGGTTGGAAAGCTAACTGCAATTTCATTCCTCCCAAGACTGGTGTTTCAGATAGCCTCAAGATACATACCATTGTGTATGTATATGTATGCATGCATGTGTGTGTATGAGAGAGAGAGAGGGAGAGAAAGTAGAGCATAAAAATAAATAAATGGAGCAAGAATAAGTTCCATATCCAGAAAAGATTTTAATGTGAATATTAGCACATAGATCTTATTATAATCACATGTTCCTAGAAACTTTTTATATTTTTTGGAGAATTATATTACTGATGAAATCTAAAACTTGGCCTGAGAAGTATGTGCCTAATTGACATTTGATATAACTCTTTGGATCCCAGACTTACACCTTTTAAAAGTAGACTATGGAAGAGTCTCATTGCCCAAGAAAGGCATACTCTCCTATTTACACTAAACTGTTGTATTAAAGGATCATGGCTAAGTAAAGAATGTCTGAGCAGGTGAATTCAGAGCCAAGAAGAGCAATGGATGATGTATTTCCTTTGCTTGAGGTATTTTCTCCATTTATAGTGAAGATTGCCATGGTTAAGAGTAAGCTGGTCATAACTTTTGGGCTAGCACTTTGACTCAAAGAGATTATCTGAGAATATTTTTCATGTGTGTACAAGACATATGTAAAAGGAATCCCTTTCTAGCATTATTTATAAAAGAATTACTCACACAATGCAGCTGTAAGAACCATTTTATAGATATATGATTTCAAATGTGGGAAGATCTCTAAAACTTAGTAAGATTTTTTTTAAAAAAAAGTTATATAACAGTATCCATGGTATGCTCTATTTCTGCAAAGGAAAAAAAAAAAAAAAAACACCAAGGAGTGAACTGTGTATATAAAAGTGCAAATGGGACCTAATTAAACTTAAAAGCTTCTGCACAACAAAGGAAACTATTAGCAACGTGAAAAGGCAGCCTTCAGAATGGGAGAAAATAATAGCAAATGAAGCAACTGACAAACAACTAATCTCAAAAATATACAAGCAACTCCTACAGCTCAACTCTAGAAAAATAAATGACCCAATCAAAAAGTGGGCCAAAGAACTAAATAGACATTTCTCCAAAGAAGACATACAGATGGCTAACAAACATATGAAAAGATGCTCAACATCACTCATTATCAAAGAAATGCAAATCAAAACCACAATGAGGTACCATTTCACGCCAGTCAGAATGGCTGCGATCCAAAAGTCTACAAACAATAAATGCTGGAGAGGGTGTGGAGAAAAGGGATCCCTCTTACACTGTTGGTGGGAATACAAACTAGTACAGCCACTATGGAGAACAGTGTGGAGATTCCTTAAAAAACTGGAAATAGAACTGCCTTATGACCCAGCAATCCCACTGCTGGGCATACACACTGAGGAAACCAGAATTGAAAGAGACACATGTACCCCAATGTTCATCGCAGCACTGTTTATAATAGCCAGGACATGGAAGCAACCTAGATGCCCATCAGCAGATGAATGGATAAGAAAGCAGTGGTACATATACACAATGGAGTACTACTCAGCCATTAAAAAGAATACATTTGAATCAGTTTTAATGAGGTGGATGAAACTGAAGCCCATTATACAGAGTGAAGTAAGCCAGAAAGAAAAACACCAATACAGTATACTAACGCATATATATGGAATTTAGAAAGACGGTAATGATAACCCTGTAAGCAAGACAGCAAAAGAGATACAGATGTATAGAACAGTCTTTTGGACTCTGTGGGAGAGGGAGAGGGTGGGATGATTCAGGACAATGGCATTGAAACATGTATAATATCATATATGAAATGAATCACCAGTCCAAGTTCAATGCATGTTACTGGTTGCTTGGGGCTGGTGCACTGGGATGACCCAGAGGGATGGTATGGGGAGGAAGGTGGGAGTGGGGTTCAGGATGGGGAACACATGTACACCCGTGGCGGATTCATGTTGATGTATGGCAAAACCAATACAATATTGTAAAGTAATTAGCCTCCAATTAAAATAAATAAATTTATATTTAAAAAATAAATAAAAATTACAAAAAAATAAAAGTGCAAATATGTATGTAACTGTGCAAGAAGAACTAACACATGCCCTTCATTGCTTATGAGACGAGTTCCCTCTTGAGATGGAATGGGTTGCTGGAGTATATCTCTAGATTATTGGATTTGAGATTTGTCAGAATGAGCACTCTGACACATAAATCCTATACAAGTTACATTATATTCCAATAAACAATGAAGGAACATACTGGGACACTTCAGGTGCAGGCAAGTTAAAAGAACTAATTACTCAATTTTCTCAAGTTGTTCAAGGGAGCTACCCTCAGCTTGGTGGTAATGGGGTATTATAGCCATCCTTTCTAAGATAACTATAAATTAAATGAACTTGTAAGTGACTGCATCAAAAATCTTTTTGTACTCCCTGCCACGTTGCTTTGAATTTCTGTATAACCATTTAAAATTATTGTTGCTGCTATACTATTCAATTACCCATCTGATTATAAGCTTTGTTATGGATAAAAGCCGTTTGCTAAAGTACAAATCTTATTTTATTTTATGGTCCACAAGGGCAGTTTTCATTCATTTGGAAAAATGACCAGACTGTTAGCTTATACAATCAGTAATCTTTGGTGTCAGGAAAAGACTTTGCAAGGAAGAACTAGGCCAGACTACCCACAAAATGGTAGGAAGAGGAGTTACTCTAAATTTGCATATTCATGTTTTACTCACACAAGCCTAAAAGAATTCTTACAGAGCCATCAACCACTAAATGTGTTAAAGACGCTGATCTATGTTTTCAACATTGTTCTCATTAATGGAAATGAAGCTCCCCTTTGTCAACTTTCTGCATTTCCCAAAATAAGTTTGAAAAATGCAAGTATAAGGCTTCTCTTGAAATTTTGTTTGGAATATTAGCATAGTAAAGTGTATATAAAAAATTTTAAGACAATAATTGTATCTATTCTGCATTTCTTAAACTAACAGGATGCATATATTATTCCTAAAATGCAATTACTAACATCTTTCAGAAGAGTTTTCTCTGGGACTTACCACACTGGGCTTATCATGTTTTAATAGTTCTCCTTCAGACAGAAACTATTCATACCACACTGGAGTGGGTAGCCATTCCCTTCCCCAGAGGATCTTCCTGACCCAGGGATTGAATCCTGGTCTCCTGCATTGCGGATGGATTCTTTACCATCTGAGCCACCAGGGAAGCCCATTCATACCATTGCACATATCCAGTATTTTAGGTTTCATTTCCTTGTAGTCATTAAAGTTTGGATATTTCAAAACTTCTTTAGTTCCTGCCACTAGTTATTCTCAGAGCTTGCTACTACAGATAGATAATCCCATCCTTTATGTGTAGATGTAAACCAGTTAAAGCCAGGAAGTAATCTGAATTCAGTGATCTTGATAATTGTGTTGGGGAGGTAGTTCAGGGGACTGGAGGAGAAAGCCATGGAGTAGCAGGTTTCTTTCAGGGACTTTCTCATGAAGAGGATCTGATCTAGTGCTTTTCCACACATGTGTACCAATTTGATGAGGGAGAAAGGTGAAAGCTTCATGGATGCTGACCTGGCCCTATCAGCCCCAAGCCATCTTCTTCCCTACGTGATTTCTCTGTTATACTCTAAATATTAAGTTTCAACATGTAATCTTCCTGTAGGCAAAAAGACTGTACTATTCCATATACTACAGATGCAAGTGTTTGGAAATTACTGTTTTAGCTCTGTCTGTTTACTTCACAGAGATGCAGACTGAGGATGCAGAGAATTTAGGTGATTCACCACTGGTTACAGAGCTTGTGACCTTAGTCAGCTCTTCGCTGTGCTGTGCTTAGTTGCTCAGTTGTGTGCGACTCTTTGGGATGCCGTGGACCGTAGCCCACCAGGCTCCTCCCTCTGTCCATGGGGATTCTCTAGGCAAGAATTCTGGAGTGAGTTGCCATGCCGTCCTCCAGGGGATTTTCTCAACCCAGGGATCAGACCCAGGTCTTCCACATTGCAGGCGGATTCTTTACCATCTGAGCCATCAGGAAAGCCTTTCTACTAAGCTGTAGCTCATCTGACTTTCACTCTTCCTGTTGCTGCCCTTACAAATAGCAAGCCTATTTGATGTCTCTCTCTTGTTAAAAGTACAGGAGGTGTTCCTTAGAGATGTCTCTCCGACCTCTTCAGTGTAAAGAGGAGATAAGAGGCAGATTGTGTGACTGGCAGAAGGGGCAGGGGACCAGGGCATCTAACCCCCATCAAGTTTTCTGCAGTGGTATCATGTGCTCTGTTAATCGCATGGGGAGTGTCCTTGAAAAATCCCATACTCCAGCTATTCTAAGAAGTTTGCTTCCAATAGGGGTGCAATCCAAATTCAGTCTACACGAAGTAGAAAGAGAGGCTTCTGATTTTTCTGAACTTATTCCGGAAACGATAAGTCTCAATTTAGAAAATCATCCTGATTTAAGCAGTCCCTCCTTGTGGGATGCAGAGAATGGTATCTTAAGGGGTATGTCTTATTTTCACAAAACTCACACATGGGCCGTGTGGTGAGTTTCCATACACTATAGCTTCCTAGGCAACAAAGCAAGGAGAGCACCACTATCTCATATGCAAAAGAGGCGATCAAAAAGAATTTCAGAAGTGAGTGTATTTCTCAGGTACTACTCAGAGTTGCTGCCATTTATCAGTATATTTTAAATTCTCTAGAGGCCTACGTGAGTGAATACAATGGTTTGCATGGAATATACTCAGAATTGTCCCAAGAGGTTTCTACATTTTGTTGTAGGATGTCGTGATGCAATAGTCTAACCCATTGGCAATGACCACTGTTTTGATCAAGCCCTTCTTCAGAGTTAAACATGGAGAGGTCCAAGGTGAAGGACCAGCAGGAAAACTATGAAATCACATTGGTATCCACAAATATGCTAAATATTCAGAAGTGCACACAGCAGCAAAGAATAAGCATCTTCTTATTATAATAAGGCAATAAAGAGCTATGATAACATTTACCTTATGGTTTGAAAAATGTATTTTATGAAGTAGCAAAGAGGGAATCCTTTCCATCTTTTGTTGTTACACTTAGTCCTTTAAGAGTCTCTGTAACTGTATGGTTTTGGAATAATTTTTTAAAAAATCAATGCAAAAATCCTGTTGGTGAGTCGTGTTTTGATAACCTCTCTACAGAAGCTATTCTGGACATCCTTTACCACTTGCCTGTGTGCATTATCTGTAATTGTCTTTTAATAGACTGAGACTAAATTATTAAGAAAAAATTGCATTGCCAGGGAGTAAGGGTTGTCAGATACTACTGAGATGTAATACATCAAATGCTCAGGCATTCAGCTTTATCTCATAGGCTGTTTATTTTCAGGACACAGGTTTTAAAAAGTTTTAAACCTGTGTAACCTGTTCTGATTTCAAATGAGCAAAGTAATGAGCACTAACAACAAGGAGAACAATAGAATTAATGAGTCCTGGACATCAGCAACATATTAGATAAAGGATTTGTGACTAAAGGAAGATAATAATGTAATCTTTTTTTTTTTTTTTACCAAGGAGCAAACATTGTCCTCTCAAAACTAATTAAAAGTTCTTAAGGAAAGAGATTTCCTTAATAGTCCAGACTTACAATGGCTTCACAGTTTTTGAGAAAAGTGTATTTTGTACATGGAAAATTTCGTGATTATCAAAGATACATTTTTTGTCTTGCATTCTCATCAACGCAATATAATTGTCAATATGTAATCCATTCCTAAACCAGTTCTGCATGGCAAAAGAATAATAATAATAATAATTAAAGATTTGATAAATAACAATCATAGATAAAAAAATTTTAAGTGCTTTCTTTTTAATTATATTTTGCTTTCAGTTGACCTCTGTTTGCCTTGGTCATTTTTAGTTCCTCTGGACATTTCTGCCATTCATGTTAGGAACAAGTGTCTGACCACACACTGTCTTCCTCCTCCATCCTATATTAGAATCCTTTCCATATTTTTCTACTAATATTTTTCTTTTTTAGTCTGGCTCTATTATTTATTGCCATAACTGCAATGGATTCTTTGTATTCAGCAAATGGCAGCCTTCTTAACACAGATCATTAAAACAGACTTTAAAACACAAGTCATTATTCAGCCTCTCAATCTTATAATTTTCTGAGTACAAACAGGGTTATATGGTCTTGTTTCTGATCTAAAGGTAAGTAGTCTATTCTGATCCACACTCTCTAATCTACATTTTAAAAAATGCTAATAGTAAAAGTCTCAATATTTATATTCTCCATGAAGCCATAATTCCACTATTTGGAGTTCTCTCTGTGAAAATGTATGCAAAGATTTTATTAAATCAGGTTCACAACATGGTGTTATTAAATAGAAGTCATCAGGAACCAAATAGCCAACAAATAGGAATGGGCTAAATAAATTATGATGGGCTGATTTATTATTTATAAAATGAAGTAATGAAAATAATTTTAAAATATATATTGAGTAGAAAATATACTTAAAATGAATAAAACTAAATGAAAATCTGTTCAGTATTATACTGTTTCTTAAACATAAATTTTTAAATATGTGTAAGTTCATAGAGAAAAACTGCAAAATATTTCATCATACTTCACATATTATCTTTGTTTAGTAGGATGAAATGATAAACTTTCATTTGGTTTTTTAAAACTTCTGAGTTATTAACAATAAACATATTTATATGAAAAGGAAAATGCTATTTAAAAATATACATACTTTGGTTTCTTTTTATTTCTTATTTAAAGGGTGCTATTTTTACCCAAGGCTTACCACTGCATAAAGAACTTTTGAGGACTTCCTTTTTTTTTGCAAAGGACATAAGCAATGTCATGGATGAATATCTCTGTGCATATTTATAATCGTCAAGTTAATTTGGACTCAAAACCGGAAATAGAGAAACTGCAATGCTCTTAATTTTCATTTTACTCATGTTTTCATCATTATAAATAAAACTTTAACTAAAAGGATTTGATTTCAGATTGTTCCTTAGACCAAAGATCAATCCTTTTTCTTCCTTTGCCTATAAAATTCTTAAAGGCAAGGATTATATAACAGATTGCTTTTATGTTTACTCTTATGACAAGGCTTATGGGGTATTTTTGTTGAAAGGAATTTATATTTAGGTATGTTTAATTAAAGGAATATCTTTAATTAAATATATTAAAATATGATTAGATTTATGCCAATATACTTTTATTCCAGAATTACTAGAAATAGAGAGAAATAATTTATAATGTCCCCACTCTGACTAATTTTGGTTGATAAATGTTCAGATACTTTTCTATATTTACTTCTATAATTCTGTGTATCCCATATCAAGTGCTTTTATAGTGCTTAAAATTTCTTAAGCATATGGTGTTTTTACTTTTTGCCTGGTAATGTCCATTTTTCCATTATTTTTTCTATAATGCAGGGTGAGGGATCATGCTTAGAAAGAAATATATATAAATAAACTATATCTATAGATATAAACTATTATAAATAAGTAAACTGTATCCCCTTATAGTTTATACATTTGCATGAATTCCCTTCTTGTAATAAAATGTGTGTTGATGAGTATTTTAATACATAAGATGTGACAATTTACTATGTTTTTATTTTAAATGGATTTTTATTACTAAAGTTCATTAAAATATCAACCTGTTATAAATCTACTCAAGCTCCACAGTCACCTTCTACATTCTCAAAAAATGTGAGCTCATTTACTCCTTTTTCCAAAAAAGTAAGATTATCAAATAATACCTTTGTCACACTCTCTCCTAAACTATAATGTGTGGTCTGAGAATAGACCACACATAGACAGAATAAAAACTCATTTCCACTGGTGCTTCTCTTCTTTAGTTTCAGAGGATGTGTTAAACACTTGAAAGGCATTTATCATAAATTCTCTCACAGCAGGATTGTGTTTACTTCCCCTTTTCCTCTTTATTTGCTAGATATCTTTTTAACTTTTTAAAATTAATTTATCTTTTATTGAAGGATAATTGCTTTACAGAATTTTGCTGTTTTCTGTCAAACCTCAACATGAATCAGTCATAGGTATCCATATATCCCCTCCCTTTTGAACCTCCCTCCCATCTCCCTCCATCCCACCCCTTTAGGTTGATACAGAGCCCCTGTTTGAGTTCCCTGAGCCATATAGCAAATTCCTGTTGGCTATCTATTTTACATATGGTAATGTAAGTTTCCATGTTACTCTTTCCATACATGTCACCCTCTCCTCCCCTCTCCCCATGTCCATAGTCTTTTCTCTATGTCTGTTTCTCCATTGTTGCCCTGTAAATAAATTTTTCAGTACCATTTTTCTAGATTCCATATATAAAATATATTTCTAGGGCTTCCCAGGTGGTGCTGGTCATAAAGAACTAATCTACCAATGCAGGAGATGTAAGAGACATGGATTTGATCTCTGGGACAGAAAGATCCCCTGGTGCCGGGAGCCGGCATATTGCATATTGAGGGCATATTGCATATTGAGTGCAGCACTTTTCAGGATCTGGAATAGCTCAACTGGAATTCTATCACTGCCGGTAGCCAGCGTGAGGAACTCCACCCATGACAAAGGTCATGAGGAAGGAGGCTTGGCATACGCAAAGGCGGGATCAAGCCTCAGGAGTCTCCCTGGAAATTCTCGAGCGTATACCCCCAAAACCAGAGTCTGCCTACTTTCTGCTTTGTGCTTTCACCTACACCTCTGACTTTACGGGGGGCTGTCCCCCACTACCTCTCTGAAAAAAGTTAGCTTACAGCTCCAGTTAATAATTCCTGGGTGTGACAGTGTTTAACTTACAAACTCCTTTGGAAATCCTCTAGCCTGCCTGAATAGGTTTTTCCAGCCACATGTGATTGTTCAGAGCCTCCCAACTGTGAGAGGCAGGAGATGTTCTAAACTGTCTAAACACAGATTCTTTTGAGTAGTTAAAAGATTGATTAGAAATTGTATTGGTGAAGGGATTTTCACTTGTTGGGCCAATGTTTGCTGCTAAGTTTCCATATCCCTTACCTGCTGTGTCCCTGGCAGTGTATTGATTAATATAATTGGTGTAAATAGTAGCTTTAATGTTTGTAACCTGGGACCCTTGAGTTAATTCTTTTTCTTGTTATAGCCCACCACACCTTTGTGCTGTAGGAATGCAACTTTATCTAATGCTTTTGGAGGGTGGCTCCTGACCAATCACCTTTAGAGAAAAATAAGTTTTCTGAAGAAAAGGTCTTAAAATGTTAACAGGCCTCTGGGCCAGAAGATGATGCAAATCACCTAAGCTTTTGCATATGATAAGTTTGCAGGAAGAAAGCCTGGCTTGCTGCCTGACTCTACCCCTTCCCCATTATCCTCTATGCATAACTTAAGGTATAAAAACTTCTTTGGAAAATAAAGTACGGGCCTTGTTCACCGAAACTTGGTCTCACCATGTCGTTCTTTCTCTTACCTTCTGGCTGAATTATTCAGCCTCTTTTCTACACTGAATTTCCTCACTGAGCTATCCTTATCTCAGCCTCTTTTCTCCACTGAATTTTCCTACTGAGCTATCCTCATTCTATTACTCTTTATATCCTTAATTAACATTTAATTAAGCAATTGTCGCCTGATCTTCGCCTACGCCGTCTCTCCTTCGAATACCCTGGATCAGCCGGGGCTGGTCCCCGGCACCCTGGAGGAAGGCATGGCAACCCACTCCAGTATTCTTGCCTGGTGAATCCCAAGGACAGAGGAGTGTGGCAGTTTACAGTCTATAGGGTCGCACAGAATTGGACACAACAATTTAGCACACCTGCACAAAGTCTGTTTCTAATGTCCATGGTTTTGTCAAAGAGGAAAAAAATGGAATGATAGTTTTTTTTATCTGTTTTTCCTTTACAAAGAAAGAAAAGATTTGATAAAAGAGATTTTTTACATAAAGTCACCTCCTTTTAAGAAGTGTGTGTAGCATGAAAGTGAAAGTCACTCAGTCATGTCTGACTCTTTGTGATCCCATGGACTGTAGCCTGCCAGACTCCTCTGTCCATGGAATTCTCCAGGTAGGAATACTGGAGTGGGAAGCCTTTCCCTTCTCCAGGGGATTTTCTGGACCCAGGGATTGAACCCAGGTCTCCCACATTGCAGGCAGATTCTTTATCATCTCAGCCACCATGCTGCTAAGTCACTTCAGTGGTGTCCGACTCTGTGCGACCCCATAGACGGCAGCCCACCAGGCTCCACCATCCCTGGGATTCTCCAGGCAAGAACACTGGAGTGGGTTGCCATTTCCTTCTCCAATGCATTAAAGTGAAAAGTGAAAGTGAAGCTGCTCAGTCGTGTCTGACTCTTAGCGACCGCATGGACTGCAGCCCACCAGGTTCCTCTGTCCATGGGATTTTCCAGGCAAGAGTACTGGAGTGGGGTGCCATTGCCTTCTCCTCAGCCACCATAGTGGCCAATCAAATATATATCTTGTCCAGTTGGTAACTCAGATGAGTCAAATGCTTTCAATCTAAATTGTTGAGGAAAAACTCAACAATAACTTAAAGGGAAATTCAGGCTGTTTTTTTCTCTGATTCATCAAAAGGATTTTATCTCAGTCAGTTCAGACACTCAGTTGAGTCCGACTCTTTGCGACCCCCTGAACCGCAGCACGCCAGGCTTCCCTGTCCATCACCAACTCCCAGAGTCCACCCAAACCCATGTCCATTGAGTCAGCGATGCCATCCAGCCATTCCATCCTCTGTCGTCCCCTCTCCTCCTGCCCTCAATCTTAGTTGAATATAATTTAGAAAAGTTGCAGGGCAAATTATTTGTGGTAGCATCTATAAAAGAAATGATGCAATTTTGATAAGCTTCTTTCATAGGCTGAAGAATCTGTGTTTTTTCCTTTAATAATCTTTTTAATTCCCCCTCAACAATGGTAATTCATAAAATAGGAAATAATGGAGTCTTTATATCCTATAAATCTTGAGTAGACACCAAAAACAGTTTTTATGAAGATTGTGCTTTATTAGATCAGATCAATTTGGTAGTTAAAACACACACACGCACACACACAAACACACACAGAGAATATAATCATATTTCTCTACCAATAACATTTTTACTTTCAGTTTTTTATTTTTTCCTAAGGACTTTTTTGCATAAGGACTTTAGTTTTTCTCAATAAATGTTTACTATAGTAACATTGATATATTAACAGATTTATTTTAATTTCTGGGTGTTTGTTTTTCTGCTCATGGCCCTTTCACCAAGGGACTTTTATGCTGAAATATTCTGATGAATATGATCATTTTTGAGGATGAATAGATTTTCAAAATTCAAAGCAGAGGGAATAATCTTAAAATTAGAAGATTTTAACTATCAAGAGTGTTTTAAATCACAATAGCCTAAGCCTTGAAGAAGGCAAAGAGTAGCATATGTCCCACAATCATTAAGTTGACAAGAGGGTTGAGACAGGAAAAGAACAGTAGGATTTAAATTCTAACCACTAACTGGCTGTATCTTTACTTGAAAAGTGTCCCCCCATGGCCCTCAGTGGTATAGCAAAAGATGTTTGAAAGCTGTAAAAGGTAGAGAAATGGTGCTGAAAGAGAAAGGATATATTGGGTTTCTTTTTTACTGAATAAATCTATAACAAAAACCAATTATTTCTGTTACGAAGGCCAACTTCATTTATTCACTATATGGATAGCAAATGGTTGCATTTAAAACATCCTGCTTGCATGCTGTAAAATTGAATTGTGTCGAAACCCAGTTTGATAAATTAATAGTTTTGGTTAAACTGACCGATGCAATCATTCTGTGTAACTGGAATCTCTTTCCAAGTACAAGTTGATTTAATTTTAAAACATTTACTTGAAACTATTTGAAAATGCTTTAACTATGGATGACTTAAGTATATTATAAATGAGAATTTGAAGAACAACTGGACATAAGAAATTACACAATATAATTTTCAATGATTTCTGCTTTGTGAGTCCCTAAAAGCTGAGTTTTATGTGAGTTTAGGACCCTGAACATAAGAGAGCATATTTCCCTTCCGATCCCTTGCTTTTTCTCTGAACAATTGTGAAGAGGAAGCAACCTGCCTACCATTAATATTGACCAGAAACTTAATTCTTTCATAAGATAAGATTTCTAATTCTTGTGCACTATTTTAAGTCCTCTCAATGTGATGAAATTATAAATGCTCTTTGACATTAGGTTGAATATTAATCAAAGAAAAGAAAGTGAAGTCACTCAGTCATGTCCGACTCTTTGCGACCCCATGGACTGTAGCCTACCAGGCTCCTCTGTCCATGGGATTTTCCAGGCAAGAATACTGGAGTGGGTTGCCATTTCCTTCTCCAGGGAATCTTCCCAACCCAGGGATCAAACCCGGGTCTCCCACATTGCAGGCAGACACTTTACCATCTGAGCCACCAGGGAAGCTAATTAATCAAGTACTGTTCTAATTTTCCTTAGAACCATTTTGCTAGAAAATATATATAACTCCACCAATGGTTTCCCAAGTATATAGGAGTAATAAAACATAAATATAGAATGTACTTAAGATATTCTAACCTGTACTATCTCAGAAATAGTTGCATGAAAGTGAAGTGTTAGAATCCATTTTTATATTATATACAATTTCATAATTTAGTTTAGCTGTATAAGTTTACATCTAACTTATATAAAAGATATGAAATATTTGCAAGATGCTAAATTTTTTGGCCAAGTGATCGAGGTATACTTAGAAAATAAGGCTCAATTTGCTTCAGATGTTTTCCAAATTAATAATTGAGCTTGATTTTTCAAGCATGTAATTGTGACTTAATAAACTCTGCACCATTCTATTCAAATACTCTGGACTTCTGAAAGAGTTAAAAATGCTTCCAAAGCTAATTTGCTCAAAAGTTATAGCTTATGCCTTGGGAAAAATCTCAATTATAATGTGTCCCAGTGACTATGTATGTATTGCCAGAACCAATTATGGGTAGTTAAGTTCCCTGTCTTTTCCCAAAAAGGCTGTATTAAAAGGAAACTATGAGAAAAACTATCAATAAATCAGAAATTGCTTTTTTACAAATAAGTAAAAATGTTAATTGACCTATTTTCAGTTTCCAATGAAATAAAATCATTTTGTCATTCTTAAAACAACTTACTGATTCTTGTAATTAAAGTGTATATGAATATCTGTTTTGTTGAGAATTTATATGATGCCTGTTGCAAGAAAAAAAAAAAACCAGAATGGAAAAGATTTCCATACTGATTGCACATTTCATTGTAGAGGGGTACCACAGTAAACTACGGCTAATGTTGTCATTCCAAGGATACAGTTGTCAGCTGCCATTATGTTTTAAAAAATGAACTATAGTCGATTTATAGTATTGTGTTAGTTTCGGGTATATATAGCAGGGTGATTCAGTTATGTATATATATTTATTTTTTTCAGATTAATTTTCATTACAGGTTATTACATATAGTGAATATATTTCCCTGTGCTATACAGTAAATCTTTATTTCTTATCTGTTTTATGTATAGTAGTAGTTTGTATCTCTTAATCACGTATTTCTAGTTTATCATTCTCTTCCCTTTTTTTATCTTCGGTAACCGAAAGTTGGTTTTATATGTCCATGAGTCTATTTCTGCTTTGTATATAGATTTATCTGTATTTTACTTATAATTTTTTTAGATTCCATATGTAAGTGATATAGTATTTGTCTCTTTGTCTGATTTATTTCATTTAGTAAGATATTCTCTAAATACATCCTTGTTGCTGCAAAGGGCCCTATTTCATTTTCTTATGGCTAAGTAATAATCTGTTCTATATATACCACATCTTCTAAAACCAGTTGTCTGTTGATAAGCACTTGGGTTGGTTAAGTATTTGTTTATTATAAATAGTGCTGCTATGAACATAAAGGTGCATATGTCTTTTCAAATTTGAGATTTTGCCTTTTCGGAACAGACAGGAGTGGAGTTGCTAAATCAAATGATGTGCTGTGATGGGCTTCTGTTGTGGCTCAGCTGGTAAAGAAACCGCCTGCAATGAGGGAGACCTGGGTTCAATCCCTGGGTTGGGAAGATGCCCTGGAGAAGGGAACAGCTACCCACTCCAGTATTCTGGCCTGGAGAATTCCATGTTCTGTATAGTCCATGGGGTTGCAAAGAGTCAGACACAACTAAGCAACTTTAAGAAGAAGAAGAATTATGTTCTGTGGTTAGTCACTCAGTCATGCCTGACTCTTTGTGATCCCATGGACTGTAGTCCTCCAGGCTCCTCTGTCCATGGGGATTCTCCAGGTAAGAATACTGGAGTGGGTTGCCATGCACTCCTCCAGGGGATCGTCCCAACCCAGGGATCAAACCCAGGTCTCCCGCATTGCAGGCGGATTCTTTACTGTCTGAGCCATCAGGGAAATCCAAGAATACTGGAATGGGCAGCCTATCCCTTCTCCAGGGGATCTTCCTAACCGAGAAATTGAACCAGGGTCTCCTGCATTGCAGGCAGATTCTTTACCAGATGAGGTACCAGGGAAGCCCATGATAGTAGCTCTATTTTTAATTTTTAAGGAACCTCCATACTGTTTTGCCTCAGTTTACATTCCCACCAACAGTGTGAGAAGGTTCCCTTTTCCCTACACCCTTTCCAGCATTTATTATTTGTAGACTCTTTTCTAATTGGGATAAGGTTGCTTTGAAATGTTGTGTTAGTTTTTGTTGTACAGTGAAGTGAATCAGCTATATGTACACATATATCCCCTCCCTCCTGAACCTCTGTCCCACCCAAGCCCCCATCCTACCCATCTAGGGAACCTCGGAGCACCGAGCTGAGCTCCCTGTGCTATTCAGCAGGTTCCCGCTAGTCGTCTGTCTTAAACATGGCAGTGCGCATTTGTCAATCCCAATCTCCCAGTTCACCCCACTCCCCGCTGTCCACACATCCATTCTCTACGTCTGTGTCTCTGTTTCTATTTGGCAAATAGTTTCATCGATACCATTTTTCTAGATTCCACGTATATGTGTTAAGATACAATATTTGTTTTTCTCTTTCTGGCTTACTTCACTCTGTACGACAGACACTCGGTCCATTCCACATTTCTACAAATGGCCCAGTTTTGTTCCTTTCTATGACTGAGTAATATTTCATTGTATATATATACTACATCTTATTTATCCGTTCATCTGTCAGGGGACATCTAGGTTGCTTCCATGTGCTGGCTACAGCAGCTCATAGTGCTGTGATGAACATTGGGGTAATGCATCTTTTTGAATTATGGTTTTCCCAGGGCATATGCCCAGGAGTGGGATTGCTGGGTCATATGATAGTTCCATTTTTAGTTTTTAAGGAACCTCCATACTCTTCTGCTTAGTGGCTGTATCAATTTACATTCCCATCAACAATGTAAAAGGGTTCCCTTTTCTCAACACACTTTCCAGCATTTGTTGTTTGTAGATTTTTTGATGGCTATTCTGACCAGTGTAAAGTGACAACCTCATTGTAGTTTTGACTTGCATTTCTCACTAATAATTTAGTGATGTTGAGCATCTTTGCATGTGTTTGTTGGCCATCTTTATGTTTCCTTTGGAGAAATGTCTGTTTAGATCTTCTGCCCATTTTTTAATTGTGTTGTTTGTTCTTTTGATATTGAGCTTCATGAGCTGTTCGTATATTTTGGAGATTAATTCCTTGTCTATTGCTTCATTTGCAAATGTTTTCTCTCATTCTGAGAGTTGTCTTTTTGTCCTGTTTATGGTTTTCTTTGCTGTGCAAAAGTGTTCAAATTTAATTAGAGTCCAAGCTGCTGGATTATTTGTAGACTTTTTGATGATAGTCATTCTGACTGGTGTGAGGTGATACCTCATTGTGGTTTTGGTTTTGGAATACTTTGAGAAGGATAGGCATAAGTTCTTCTTCGTATGTTTTGGTAGAATTCTCCAGTGAAGCCATTTTTCCTGGACTTTTGATTGCAGGGAGTTTTCTTCCAGATTCTGTTTCACTTCTAGTGATTATCTATTGATAATCTTTCTTTTAGCATTTTTATTACCTCCTTTTTGAATTCAAGGTCGAATAGACTGGGGGGGTCCATTTTATTATTTGTTCTTTCAGGGGATCTCTTCCTTTAATTGAGAGTAGTTCCTCTGTCTTTTCATTTCCCTATCTTTGCCTATCTTTCTCTGTCCCTATGAATTTGGGAGAAACAGGTATCCATTGTGGCCTTTGAGGAATATTTTTTGTGGGAGCATCCCTATTATACTGTGTAGGTCCAACGTATCTGCTGCAGGGGCGTTTTGGATACGAATGCCAGCCACATCTTTCCTCAGCGTGCTGGCCACTTCCCTTGACAGTGATGTGACTGATGTGATAGTGTGCAGAGCCTGCACCGGATGTGGGGCAGGGCCTCCTCTTTGCTCTGTGGTTATCACAGCCCTTGGACAGGGTCTTAGCTCCAGCTGTTGGAATGGAGGCCCTGAGGGTCAGGTTTGATAAGGTGCCCTTGCCCTTGAGCGTGTGCTGTGTCTGGAGGGAGGTAAGTCAAATGAAGCAAGTGAGATTCCACGTTCACAACGAACCTATGCACCACCCACAGAATCTGTGGTTCTGTCCAGAAGCAACTCAAGGTCTTGTCCTTTTTTCCGTTGTGTTCGTCTCAGACCTGGGGTTGGGCTGTGCTGTGAAGTGAGCTGGTTCTGGGGACTGGTGTGTTGGGTTGCAGAAACTGAGAAGGTTATGTTGTCCCCTGGAACCTGAGCTGCCTCTGTGGAACTGGGGCTGTATGCTGTGAAGCGACCAACTATCCAGCAGCGAAGAAAGTTTAAGCATCACACATTTGAAAGCAGCAGCTGAGAAATAATGAAAACTTTTCTTCTCAACATAAGGTGTTGAGACTCCTCTAAGCACCCGTTAACGCAGGTGATAAAACTACAATTAGCCACAGAAGCAACAATAATTACAAGTGTTCTTAGAAGCTTTCAAATTAAAGCAATAAAAGCTTTATACTTTATAAAGTAAAACTGAATTCAGAAAATATTTTCACATCTTTTGTTGCAGATGAAATAGCTGTTTTTTTCCATTAATATTACTGATTGCTATTTGAAAGAAAGACTAGAATATTATCAATTATTGGATTATTTAGTTTCTATTTCTTTTCCTGTATGTGTAAACTGGTTTTTACCAACTTTTAACAGTCACTTTAAACAAAAATTTATAACAGTGGTAAAGTATAATGCTGCTTGAAGGCTCGAGATTTTGTCTCTTAGATGTGTCTGGAAGACTCTTACTGACTCTCAAAGCTGATTATTTCTGGGAAACTTATCCTTTGGGCATCTCAACTGCCCTGCTGTTTGTTCTTTTCTTGCTGTATACCAATTTCATCATCTCTGTTGAAGATAGTGGCCCTTATAAGGTACGAAATATTCTCAGATTTAGTGGGCACATCTATTTTTTTTTTTTTTTTTTGCTCTGTTTTGTAAACACCAAATAGCATTAACATTATATTAGAAATTCTGAGATTTAAGGAAAGTATCAATGTTTGAAGCATCGTGTGATGTCCTAATAATTTTTTTTATATATGACCTAAAATTTTTTAAAAAACAAAATATATGTTCAGTTCTTATTTGGCAAAAGTGATTTTAAAGTTCCCATGATATAGATCAAACTTTTAGACAGATTTAAAAACTTAATTCCAGGCAATGTAGAGGAAGAATATAAAATAAAATGTTCTTTGCTTACTACTAATGGATAATCTACTTTTTTTTTAATTTTGGGGGGCATTTTACTTTATCTAAATGTACATATGTTATGTTCTGATTTAGTAAAGAACAAAAGCATAGTTTTTGGTTAATTTCTCCATGTCTATCAAAATTATCATGAATTAATCAAAGAATTAGTTTATGTAGCACCTTCACCTACAAGGAACAGCCTATAAGTTTGTTGGTCCAAAACAGTTAATCAGTAAAACCTCCAGGTCATTTCATCTCAGGAACTATAGTAGCATGTTTTGACTCATGAGGAATCTTTTTAACAACTTCAATCTAACGGAAAATCTACTCTCTTGCAAAGAAAAGAGAATACTGAACTTTTATCATCACCACAAAAGTAGGAAGCAGTGGAAAGGTAACACACAGAGAAAACCTGAGATGATAGAATCAAAATTTCTATGCAAAGTATTAGCAAATTAAAATCCAACGGTATATAAAAATGGTAACATGCCAAGACCAAGTATCCCAGGATAGCTAGGTTGGTTTAACATTTGAAAATCAATATAATTCACTATATTAAAGGAATAAAGGAAGAAATATATATGATCATCTCAAGGATACAGAGAAATTATTTGATAAAATTTAATATTCATTTATAATAAGAGAAAAAAAATCTGAGCAAATTCGGTATAAAAGGAAACACAATTCAGTAGACAGTTGGAACAAAAAATCATCAACCAACATCACCTTTAATGGTGAAATAGTAAAAAGCTTTCCATTCAGACTGGGAACAAAACAAGAATGCTTCCAGTCTTCATTATATCAGGGCTCCTTGAAAATACAGTGAAGCAAGAAATTTTTTAAATGTAAGGATTAGAAAAGAAGAAATGAAACTGCCATCATTGAAGGTAATATCGCTGTGTTATGTAGAAAATCCGAAATATTAATTAGCCTTGTATCCCTTATTGTGATAATTACAAAGCTACAAGATATTATCCATCAGTATACATAATGGATTGTACTTAACTATTACAGCCAAGAATAATGGATTAAGGGATACCTTATATAGAAGATTTCATTAACCAGGCTTATTTCTGCTTTGAAGTACAAAATGTTTTGAAAACCTTATGACAGCAAATTTAATCTTTACTACATTTTTAGGAAGAGGATGCTACTACCTCTGTAGGTAACTTTTTAAAAGCAGAGGAAGTTAGGCACCGAGCCAGGTCATGATTTGCAATAGTTAGTCTGACATAGTTTACTGAACAGCATAAAACCATTTCAGTAATTCGTAATGAGAAATGCAAAAGAGGAAAACTTTCCACCTCCTTGGTTATTAAAAGCAAAACTCCAAATGGAACTGGAACCCAGCAAGGTGACATGGTGATGCACCCTGAAACACTTTCATAAATTTAAGTGTGAACTGAGCAGAACTTAGTTTGCATGTTTTGGATTAAACTCCAAGTGCTTTTTTAAAGGCTTTCTATCCCTGGTGGCTCAGTGGTAAAGAATCCACCTGCCAGTGCAGGAGACACGGGTTCATTCCGTGGTCCAGGAGGATTACACATGCTGTGTAAGCTAAAGTCCATGTGCCGCAACTCTTGAGCCTGTGCTGTAGAGTCTAGGAGCCACGGCTATTGAACCCACGTGCCGCAACCACTGAAGGCCACGTGCCCCAGAGCCTGTTCTCTGCATCAGGGCAAGCCACTGCAATGAGAAGCCAGCACACCACAACTGCTTGCCTCAGCTAGAGAAAAAGCCAGTGTAGCAACGAAGACTCACCACAGCCCAAAATAAATACAAAAAATTATAAAAATAAAAAATAAAAGTTATATAACAATTTTTTCAGTAAAACTGAGTAGTTCATTGCTTTGACAAAATACACACTTATCAGCTACTTGAACCTAATTAGCAGACAAGGAAGAACTAGTATAAACCAAATATCATGTGGAGAGAATGCAAGTCTCAAATACATAATCAAACAAAACAAAATTGTGATTAAACGAAATGTCTGGAAAACATTTTTGTTGTTGTTCAGTCGCTCAGTCATGTCCAGCTTTTTGCAACCCCATGGACTGCAGGACTCCAGGCTTCCCTGTCCTTCACTATCTCCCAGAGCTTGCTCAAACTCATGTCCATTGAGTTGATGATGCCATCCATGCTCAAGAGTCTTCTCCAACACCACAATTCAAAAGCATCAATTCTTTAGCACTCAGCCTTCTTTATGGTCCAGCTCTTACATCCATACCTGACTACTGGAAAAACCATAGCTTTGACTATACATAGCTCTTAAACATTTACCTCATCTATAATAAACTCTTTTTCTGAAAGCATTCAAGTATTGAGGAATTAATTTCATTTTTTAGAAAACATTCTAAGGGACAATTATAGAATATTAAAATTTTGTATGAAAAGGGAAAGCATAGTACTATGGTGTTTTTGAATTGAAACTACCCTTCATAATCTAAAGTGAAGATCTGGTACACAGAAATGACTTGGGAAATTTTTTGCAGCTTATATTATAGACAGAGGTTTGCTGCATATCAAACATCTTAATGTCTCATTTTAATAAGAAAAAATGCAAATACCAATTCAGAGTTAATCAGCCTTGGAAAGGCTCATTCATACAACTCACAAATGACAATACATTAAAAATTTCAACTGGATTAGTTATAAGATGTATAGAAAAGAAATAAAATACCATTAGGAGCATAAAATTGGTGGGAAAATAATAATGATAATATCCATTTTAAAGGTGAGGCTTCTGGCAAACTGTTAGTATAGCCTTTTCATTTGATGACTTGGTAACAAACTAGTAAAAAGTCCTAAAAATTTTTGTGAGGCACTTGTATATTTAGAAATGTCTGTTAAAGCATCTGCCCCTGATGCAGGAGACCTGGGTTCAATCCCTGGGTCAGGAAGATCCCCTGGAAAAGGAAATGGCACCCCACTCCAGTATTCTTGCCTGGAGAATCCCATGGACGGAGGAGCCTGGTAGGCTATAGTCCACGGTGTCGCAAAGAGTCGGACACGACTGAGCGACTTCACTTTCACCACGGAAATGGTTAAAGTATTAGAAACATGTTTCAATATAGAAATATTCCCCAAAGATTACAAAAATTATATAATTTTTCAATTGCTTGAAAGTACAAGTTGTTAATTAGTTAAGTAGACTGTTTCCTTGCAATGGAATAGTATTCAAGTAAAACAAATATTATATATTATTGCAGAAATTTATTTTGCTATAGAAATACTTGATTCAAATGTATAGAAAGAATAAATATATTATGAATTTATTTTATGCTATTCTGCATA
The DNA here is from genome assembly GCF_003369695.1 of Bos indicus x Bos taurus. NCBI lineage: Eukaryota > Metazoa > Chordata > Mammalia > Artiodactyla > Bovidae > Bos > Bos indicus x Bos taurus. The sequence goes on from NW_020867080.1 coordinate 28,567, forward strand.
GTATTCACATATTATAGGGATTGCTTCTTGGTGCCAGTTTTGTAAATACTTATTTCCTTTTTCCTATGTAGCTGTCTTTCATTTGGGTTTTTCTGAAGTATAAATTATTCATCCTTTTCCCAATTAATTTTACATTTCTATTATATTCCAAATTATTTCATATCCCATGGACGGAGGACCCTGGTAGGCTGCAGTCCATGGGGTCGCTAGGAGTTGGACAAGACTGAACAACTTCACTTTCACTTTTCACTTTCATGCATTGGAGAAGGAGGCGGCAACCCACTCCAGTGTTCTTGCCTGGAGAATCCCAGGGACGGGGGAGCCTGGTGGGCTGCCGTCTATGGGGTCGCACAGAGTCAGACGCGACTGAAGCGACTTAGCAGCAGCAGCAGCAGCAGCAGACTTATTATAGTCATTGTGTATTTTGGAATAAATAGCATCAGGAGATAAAAGTCTTCCTTCATTATTTTCATTAAAAAGTAATTTTGAATGAGTTGTAATTATTGTTCTTCCAGGTAACTTTATGATTAGTTCAGGAAGGTGTATGTAAAACAAAATATACAAACAAATCCTTTCATTTCTAATCTAATTAGAAAAGCATTATTCAGTATTGGCATCTTTAAAGTATTTAATCTCTTCATCTAACTATGTAGAATACTCAATAATCAATCCCTCTTTGAGTAAATTTTGTGACTCTTCATATCTTTCCTATAATATTTCTGACAGTTTTGTAATTTTAAAATGTTGTTTAATTCTTCTTACTATTGTGAATGGAATATTTTGCTTAACATTTTAAATTCATCATTATAGGTAGTATATGTGGCTTTATCTTGAAAAAATGAAAAGAACAGTAGCACATACCTTTTTTTGGTAGAGCTAAAGGGCGATATTTTGGTAATTTAGGTAAATATGTTCATTTTGTGGAGAAGAAAGTGGTGACCCACTCCAGTATTCTTGCCTGGGGAACCCCATGGACAGAGGAGCCTTGCGAGCTACAGTCCATGGGGTCACAAAGAGTCAGCCATGACTGAAGTGACTTAGCACATGTTTGTTTTGCAAATGAAGAATTAAATTCTATTAAGTTATTTGCCGCTAGTCACATATAGCCTACTGCCTAATATCAGTAGATAATAAATATTTGCCCCATAACTTTTTGTTAAATAAACATAATCAATTAATGCATAACTCATACTCACGCTCAGTCACTCTAGTTCCTAATTTAAGGAAAGAAACACATATTCTCATCATAGACATTTCCATTCAAGTGTTGTCAATAATTTTTTAAGAAATCCTTGATAATCAAGAAATTCTTAAGGCATTTATATTTTAATTAGTCTGAGGCTGTTATAAAAATGTGAAGAATCATCACTGCATCAATTTCTGGAAAAGGAGAGATACATGACCAGAGAGCAGAGAACAAAATGCCCGCAAAGGCCACAAATCCATTCCACCTGCTGGGAGGCCGTCACTCTGTCAGCACAAAGGATGAGCTGCCGGCTCATGTCATAAGGAAACATTCCAGTGCCTCCCAGGACCTTAAGCCACAGACATCTCTTTCATCGGCTTTGCATGGAATTTCAAATAGACCATTGCAAGACAAATTGTTCAAGCCTTTCTATTTCCTTTTTATTGTTGATGTGGTTGTTACAGGGAAAATGACCTTGCATATAACATAAAGTACTTTTTGTTACTTTCAACTAATGTTTTATTTGTTTTGAAGGCAATTTATCCTAAATTGAATATAGAGAGCCTAGAGTGCAATTGAAAATATGATTCTGTCCAATTGCCAATTAATCAGGAGATAAAAGCACTTGAGCAGAGAATTGGCCAAACCCTCCAGTCAGAGGGAAGAGGAGACCTTCTTTATCATATAAATGAAGACATTTCCCATTAAAGAAAAAAAAAGTCAGAAAATGAAAGGCATTATTGTCACATTACCCAGATCATTTAATTTTGTTTTCTCCTCTCTTATAAAATTTGTCACTAAACAAGTAGATGACATTGGATGTCTGTGCACTGCTGCTGGTACCTTAACTTCCAGCATGATTTAGAGATCCTTCCTTTGATGCTTTGACAATTCAAGCAGATTCTAGCACCTCTCCTGAGTAATAGACATTTGCATTTTTGTCTTCTTACTTATATGGGCTTAAATTTAGCAGGGTTGTTATTTCCAAGTTCAAGGAGAAACGTCTCTGTCAGCATGTGATCTTGTATCTGCATAGAAATAAGTTAATTCTGACAATTGTTCACAAGCATTACAAAAACTTTGAGTAAAGTGAGATGTTATCTTAAACTCTGGGATGAAGGTAGCCACAATCTTTTTATAATTCCAAATATAACTCCTCTTCTGCCTGGAATAGCCAGTGTCTGGTCTGCCATTAAAGTGTCCTTGTATCCATCAAGAAGGGAGTATCTTTTCAGTGTCATCCAGGCTGGGGAGTGACTTCACTTGTCCCCTGGGCACTTGAATTATTTTGTTGAATTTAAGAATTTTTTGGAGAATTTTCAAAGCAATGGGATAAAGGTAGAAGGATTAACACATGTACCACTGTCCTTCACTTTCGTATCATATGTAGATAATGTTGCTATATGTCTGTGCAAATCTGGTTTAAAAGGCAAGTGAAAGCCAACAGACCCTTGTTTCCAGCTGCATACAAATGAAGACTGATTTTACTCTGTTGTCAAACCGCGTTTCCTTTCTTTTTCTTCCTTCCACAGTGAGCCGCCAAGTTGTCTGATGTTTCTGAGTTGTGTGGTTCTGTCTGCTGCTGTCTTGCCCCAGCTTCTTTGCATCCGTTCAGTGTGGGTGCTTATGCAAGCTGACACTGCATCTTGCCCTGTAGCCTGCTGGGGTTTCTTTTGCCCATCCTGTCGAAAGCAATTTCATTTTACCTGTAATACAGCAGCTGTTTGTGTACCCTTTTGTCATCCAGCCACCACACATTAACAAAGGTTTCATATTTCAAAGGAATAAAAAAGTGACTTTACTGCTAATAGAAAGGCTATATTCCAGGAATTCATTTGTAGACAATCTACCTGGAATTTACAAATTGTTAGAACCTTGCTTAAAGCTTACAAAATACTCCCTGTTATCCTAAATTTTTGCTATCAGCATCCACATCATAAACATATAATGGAGCAGTTACTTTTTTTGGACAACACTGAGCAAAGGGATTTACCAGAATCATCTCATGCAATTTTCTTCCTCATAAAAATAACATAAACGTTGAGAGAGGAATGAAGAGAAAAATCATCAGTAGAACATGTAAGTAAGTCTCTCCTACAGTCATAGAAATTAGTGAGGATGGGGGACAAAGTTCTGCAGACTACTCAGTCACCTTATAGAGTGATTAGAAATACCAATGAAATGCCTAATGAAAGCAAATATTTAATTTTTCTGTACCTCAGTTTTCTCTTCTCTAAAATGCATGTAATAGTAATTCTAGACTATCTTACCTGTCTCCTGAAGAACCTGTATGCAGGTCAAGAAGCAACATTTAGGACCCTTTATGTAACAACTGATTGTCTCAGGATTGAGAAAGGAGTACAGCAGGGCTGTCTGCTATCACCCTGTTTGTTTAATCCATATGCTGAGCACATCTTGAGAAATGCTGGGCTGGATAAATTACAAGCTGGAATAAGTGTAATAGGTAGGAGAAACATCAATGACCTTAGATTTGCGGATGATACTGCTCTAATGGCAGAAAGCAAAGAGGAACTAAAGGCCCTCTTGATGAGGGTGAAGGAGGAGAATGAAAGAGCCAGCTTAAAACTATTAAAAAAAAAACTAAGGTCATGACATCTTGTCCCATTACTTCATGACAAATTGAGGGAGAAAAGGTTTAAGTAGTGACAGATTTCATTTTCTTGGGCTCCAAGATCATTGCGGATGGTGACTGCGGCCATGAAATCAGAAGACAGTTGCTTCTTGGCCGGAAGGCTATAACAAACGTAGACAGTGTGTTGAACAGCGGAGACACTGCTTTGCCAACAAAGGTCTATATAGTCAAGGCTATGGTCTTCCCAGTGGTCATGGGCTGTTGTGAGCGCTGGACTGTAAGGAAGATAGAGTGCTGAAGAATGGATGCCTTTGAACTGTGGTGTTGGAACTGCTCAGAGTCCCTTGACAGCAAGGAGATCGAACCAGTCAATCTTAAGGGAAATCAACCCTGAATACTCATTTGAAGGACTGATGCTGATGCTGAAATTCCAGTATTTTGGTCATCTGATGTAAACAGATGGCTCACTGGAAAAGTCCCTGATGCTGAGAAAGATTGAAGGCAGAGGGAGAATAGGGCTGTCAGAGGATGAGATGGCTGGATCGTATCACCAATGCAATGGACATGAACTTGGGTGAACTTCAGGAGATGGTGAGGGACAGAGAGGCCTAGTATGCTGCAGTCCACGGGGTTGCACAATTGGACACAACTGGGCAACTGAACAACAAAACCAATAGTAGTCTGAAATAGTTTTGAAATAGTCTAAGCTTACATTATTATAATTTATTTTGTTTGAAACAAAGAATGAACCAGATGTGAATGAAGCTGAATAGAGAATTGCTTTAAGAAATATCAGAATATAGCAGAGCTTTTGAGTTTGCTTACAAATCCCAGCTCTGCTGACGGTATCAAACATTTTGGTAACTCATAAAGAATAAAAATGTGAATATTTATGTGGGAAAAAGGATCAATAACACAAAGAGAAATTATAAAACATAGAAAACATTTTTTAATGAGTCAGATGAATGCTTTATAGTGAACAAAAAGCCATTCCAACAATTTACTGTGATATATACATTTTCTTTATAGCAATAAAAATAGTGTTAGGTATTAATTTCTACAGAATCATTTCTATTCAAATTAATGTAAAAGTATTCTTTAAAGCACTCACTGTAATATTCCTTGCTCACCATCATTTATTTTTAAACTACTTATATATTATTAATCTTCATGATTTGGAAAATCATTATTGGAGATAACAAGGATGCTGCCGTATGTAGATTGATGCATAATCTTTTAAGTTTTCTTTTTTGTGTATGTTTTACCCAGTAGATTTAGGTTTCAGATTTTGAAATGAAATTAGTTGAAACAAGGTGATTAAGAGAAATTTCAGTGATTTTGGAAAATCTCAATCGTTTTCTCTTCAATATTGCCTCTTTTGTCTAAAGCTCCAGTAAAGGAGATATTAGACATTTGAATTCGTGGTGTCATTGACATAGCCTCCTTTCCCCCTACCCTATACTGAATTTTGTTTCCTTCCTTCAAATCAATATTTCTGTTCAGCGATTCCCTGAACAGCCATTTCTTATCTTCTGTTTAATCCATCTATTGAATCTTCATCTTTCAATCTCAAAAATTACAGTTTTCTGGAAGTTAAAATTACATTTCTGAAAGTTCTATTTGATTCTTTTCCTATATTGCTGTTCTTTCTTGGTAATCTAATTGCTGCCTCATATGCTACCTTGGGGTTTCCTGGTGGTTCAGATGGTAAAGAATCCGCCTGCAGTGTGGGAGACCTGAGTTCGATCCCTGGTTTGGGAAGATCCCCTGGAGGAGGGCATGGCAACCCACTCCAGTATTCTTGCCTGAAGAATCCCCATGGACAGAGGAGCCTGGTGGGCTACAGTCCATGGGGTTGCAAAGAGTCGAACACCACTGAGTGACTGAGCACATGCTACCTTACATTTCTTTAGTCATTTTATACATGGTTATTCTCCTTGGCAACTGTGTGTTCTCTGACACTTTGATCCTCAAACTTCCTTTGTGGGCCTGGGCAGTTGTTCACTGTTTGCACTGGTGCTCACTTAGTGCCTTGCCCCCTGTGTTCTTTCTGGTACCTGTGTGAAGTCATATCTGCCTATTCTCCATCTGCATGACTAACGAGTAGTTGTATTGGGAATGTTCTCTGCCAGGGAAATTTTACATCTGCTTTTGCTAGAAGTTGGCATACTTCAAATTGAAATATTTGAAGGAGGAAAATGGCAGCACTTTCTCCTTCTTTGAGTGCGTCAGCACCGTCTGGGTGCCCAGGTATAGTTCCCAGGCCTAGCTGCTGGGCCAGGGCTCCGTGTTTGGGTGGGAACATTGTCAGGAGCATTCACTGTCAAACAAGGTTGGTTCTCTAGCTTGCTGTTGCTGACCACTACCAGATCCAGTGTACACTCATGGTTTGTTTCCTGTTTTATTTTTCTTTAGACAAGGTGAAGGATGGGAACCTGGCATGCTTCAGTCCGTGGGATTGCAAAGAGTCAGACACGACTTAGAGACTGAACAACAACAGAGAAGGTTCATGTAAGTTTTACTGCTAATTATCTGTCTCTAACAGTGACTGTCAGTTAAGGGTTTTCTGGTTTTCATTTGTTAGACAGCAGGATCCTTGCATTTTATCCACTCATTGGTTTAGATCCTTAAGTGAACCAATGGACACTGCACCCTCCATGAATGACTGCATTGAAAAGGCATGTCCTTCTGCAGGACCTGTTTCTTCACGCCTTTCTTGCCTTCTTCTCTCTGTCTCTTTGTCCTGTCCGTCCATGGTTTTCATGACCAGGACCGTGTAAGTAATAAAATCAGTGTGGAATAGTAGAAACCTGCTCTTGTAATAATCATAATAAAGCAACAGTTATATTTGGCCCCATTCCACTGGCTCACCTTTCCTTGTAATGAACTTTTCAAGAGGGCTATGGTATAAATTAGATATGCTGACATTGGCATAATATTACAATATCATCTTGTACTTCACACAAGCCAAGTTACCTACCCTAGAATGCACAGACTATTTATATTTGGAGTAGAGAAACACCTGAACTTTCCTTTGAATTATGCTCTGTTTCAGTCCAGAGAGAAGGAACAGCATAGATAAGGCAAAGATTAAGGAATGTTTCTAGATTTCTCACATACCCATTTGGGAAATTGAACTTAAATCTAATAAGAATGTCATATTGATTTTATGTTCAATCATATACATACTGATTTTATTTTTTCTATTTTTTTCATTTATTTGTGGCCTTATGACAGTAAAAACAGGCAATAAAATGAAAAATCAGTCTCACTGAAGATTGCCTAAGAGAAAAGCAATTATTTATAGGCCTCTGTAGAGAATTTCAGAATCCTCCTTCCTCTTTTTAATTTTTCAAAAATTCTAAAGGCATTCATTTTGCAACATGCATAGCATCTTGGTAAAAATAAATTGTTTAATAAAAAGATACATAATATATTCCTCTGAGGAATGGTAACAAATGGGATATAAGTTCAATCTAAGTATAAAATAAATAATGAAATGCCTCTCAGAACATGAAGGAAATAAAAAAGAGTATGTATTTTTGTAGTGATTCATAATACAGTGTTGAGTTAGCAAAAAAGTAGAGAGCTAGCATTGAATAAATGTGTGTTCTTTGAAAACAACATCCATGATACAGAAGGAACACATCCTACTTCTTTTCTCAAATAGTCTTCCTGTATCTAAACTATACAGGTGCATCTTTTTAGGCATATCCATATCCCCACTGGAAATCAGTCCTGAATATTCACTGGTGGGACTGATGCTGAAGCTGAAACTCCAATACTTTGGCCACCTGATGTGAAGAACTGACTCATTTGAAAAGACCTTGATGCTGGGAAAGATTGAAGACAGGAGGAGAAAAGGATGACAGAGGATGAGATGGTTGGATGGCATCACCAACTCGATGGACATGAGTTTGAGTGAACTATGGGAGTTGGCAATGGACAGGGAGCCTAGCGTGCTGCAGTCCATGGGGTTGCAGAGAGTCAGACATGACTGAGCGACTGAACTGAACTGAATTGATATCCCCACTGGACATTTTTCATCATTAGTAATAGGATTTCATATTAATGTCTGTAAGACTGAAAGGTACAACAGGGCAAATGTTGTTCAGTCGCTAAGTTGTATCCTAATTCTTTGCAACACCATGGACTGCAGCACACCAGGCTTCCCTGTCTTTCACTTTCTCCCAGAGTTTCCTCAACTTCATGTCTGTTGAGTCAGTGATACCACCCAACCATCTCACCCTCTGTCTCCCCTTTCTCCTCCTGCCCTCAGTCTTTCCCAGCATCAGGATCTTTTCCAGTGAGCTGACTCAGGTGGCTAAAGTACTGGAGCTTCAGCTTCAGCATCAGTCCTTCCAACCAATATTCAGGGTTGATTTCCTTTAAGGATGGACTGGTTTGCTCTCCTTGCAGTTCAAGGGACATATAGCTTAATTTCTTTCCCTGGAAAATTTTGTGCTTCCCACCAAGTTTGAATGTCTTCTTCTGTGTAATGCAATGCACTGTGAGATTACAGAGGAATGGTAAATACCATGGGGAGACTGAAACAAATACGGTGCTGCTAAAGTCAGCAAGGCGAAGTCCATGTTTATCCTTTTATCTCTGAAGAGTTTACAGCCTGCAGATGTAAATATACATTTTATCCTATGGGTAGAATGTAATGCTACTGAATGCTATTGAAATGGATTCTATAAAGTTAGAAAATTAAAAAAAGCAGGGGCTTGAGAAACTTGAAATTGAGATATTAGATAAAGGATGAACTGGCAAAGGAGGCCAGGAAAAGGGGGCCGAGATTGTTGATGAAACCATGGAGAATACAGAATCACAGAAGTCAGTGATTATGTTAAAAGTGGTAAACCATGTGAAATATTCTAAATTACAAGTCTAATAATGATTGGAGCTTTTGGATAGGATTGCTGGTAGGTAAGCCATTGATGACACTGACAAGAAGTGCTTTGGTGAACGTTGAGGACCAAATGAGACTGGAGTGGGCTGCAGAGTGAGTTGTAGGTAAGAAGGTAGAAGGTGTGCTTGTGCCTTCACTCTTTTGAGTAGAGTCTCAATTGAAGCAGAAAGCAGGAACATGTCAACAAAGAATGCAGAGTTAAGAAGAGCTTCTGATTTCATTACAACAGTCAACAGACATGAGTTAAGTAATTCTGTGATCCAGGTCCTCTTCCAAGTAATGGGACCACAACACTGCCTGAGACTGAGAAAACCTGTCTTCTCATGGAGCTAATGTCCCAGTGGTAGAAGATAGAAAATATTCTTGATAATTATGTATCATGTATAATATATTACCTGGTGATAAACACTAATGAGAAAAATAAAGCAAAAAATCAGAGTAGGGCCATATAAAATGACAGGTGAAATTGGAAACAGGTCTCACAGAGAAACAGGGCTTTTGAGTAAAGACCTGAAGGGAACGAGAGAGCTACCTTGTGACTTTTCAAGAAGAGCATCTCCATGAGGAGGAAATTCAAGTACCAAGTCTCAGAAGTGAGAGCAGGTATGATGCCTTCCACCTACAGGAGTAAAAACTACTGTAGCCAAATAAGGAAGAATAAAACTAGAGAAAATCAGACAGATACATGGAACACACACATTCTAGCATACCAGGGGGTTGCTGTGGAGAATATGTCTTTTACTCTGAGACAGGCAGACACTGGGGAAAGGACAGGCCAAGACTCATGTTTTAACAGGATCCCAGTGACTGTGGTGCTGTGAACACTCTCTGGAGCCAAGGCAGACGTCAGAAGATAGGTCGGGAGCCTATCACAATAACTGAAAAGACAATATGGTGCCAAGATCAGCATGGTGCCTGCTGGGTTCGTCCTGACTTGTGATAGAATTCTGTGTTTCTTTTTAAGGAAGAGCAGGTAGGATTTGCTGATGGAGCAGATGAGGCTTTAGCTGGAAAAAGGAGGAGTGGAAGGTGGGCAGAAGTTTTAAACATCAGCAAGGGAAAGAATTGATTGCTATTAAGTCAGATTTGGATGGCTGAGAGCAGCAGAAGTTCTGGAAGAGAACAGGGAAAGGGTGCTCCTAGACGTGCACCTGGAGACCCCAGTTAGACTGATACAGGACATGCAGACCGGAAGTTCAGGGGAGACACAGAGCTGCAGGTGTAAATGGAGGAGTTATCAAACTATAGATGAGAAGCAATGAGATTGGATGAAATCTCTTAGGGGGTCACCGTACATAGGAAAGGAAAGAAGTCAGCAACTGAGACTGGGGTTACAGATTTAAAGGTTAACATGAGAAGGAAATAGGAAAGGAGTTAATAGGAATAACCAAAAAAGTAAGAAGAAACCTAGGTGATAAGATGCCCTGTGAAGGACGTATGTCAAAAGGGCCAGAAAGTCAATTTTTCTAATGTTGCCACATTAGATAAGATAGAGACCCTGAAAAGTTCAATCAGTGTTAAGTGCGGCAGAAAAAAGTCAACATGGCAAGGAGATGAAGAGAGCCTGAGAAGTCAGGGCTGGGAAGACCTCTTTGAGAGCAGCTGTCAGAGAGTCCTCATGTGGAGTGAAACCTGAGTGAGGGAAAGGAACCAGACCTGCAAAGATGCAGGAGAAACGCAACTCAGACAGAGGAATGGAAAGAAATTAGCTTGGCAAGCTCAGGGAATGGTAAAAAGCCATATGGCTAGAGCAGTCTTAGTGGCAACAGCCAGGGTAAGGGAGACACCACTGGAATGGATTGTGTGAGTATTATTGACCTGATTTATAATTAAGAATATGTCTCCACTGCAGCGAGAGGCCACTGAAGACTTTTAAGTAGGGAAATAATATGTGCAGCAGAGACTCTAAGGGCAAAAAAAGAAGGGAAAGAGTTCCATAGTCACATTTTTAGAAAGAAGTATTGGTTAGTGATAACAAATCCTGGTTTGTAAGGAATTTTCCTGGTTTATCCATGTTGTCCCAGAAAAATTACTGGTATTTCCCACATTGGATAGTAAATTTTTTGGTCTTTTTAATATCAGTTCATATAGTAGCAAAATTTTCTAAAATATTTGTTAAAACGTTGGGACACGAAATATTTTCTTTTCCTTCTATTTTGCAAATGATGGAGAATAATTCTGATGAGAATGACCAAGGCATCACTCCATGCAAATAGCACATGATGCTTTGTACCGGACTCCTTTCTCATTTGCACTCCAGGATTTGATGAATTATATTATTTCACATTAGGTTGAGAATTATGATCCAGTTCTAAACCTGCATCAAGAAATTATCCAAATGGATTGTAAATCATCTTTTTATTATCCCCCCAGTTGCTGCTGAATTGTTTAGATAGGAAAGAGGTTATCAAGCTCTTTTATTAACTTGGACAAAAGTGGAAAAGCAATAAAACACCCAGAAAATTGCCACACAGGGGCAATAAAGTTGTGATAAAAGTGACTAGGATTTTGTTATTCATATTTGCTATTTGGCATCCAGTGCTTAGAAACACAGAAGGGGGCCTTATTTTATGGTCAATAAATTATTCAAAACCTTTGGGTTGTAAAGTTAAAGCAATGAAATACTAAGTATTCTTTCTGGTCTGTTCTTTCCCACTTTCCTTCATTACTATGTAGCTAGGCTTTATTTAAAATGGAATCTGAGAAGGAAAAGCAAAGCATGAGGCAGCTTACTTCCTCCAGAACAAAACTGTAGCATTAAAATCTAAAGTATTTAAAAACCTCAGAAATCCAATCCAATTGAAGTTTTCTAGGAACCAAGCCACATGCTCCCTCTTGGCAGTTTTAGATGTTTTGCTACTGCAGTCAATGCCACATAACTTTTCTTCTGAGTTTTTAATATTTTATTTTTATTGTTACAAAGAGTCTAAAGTATAAGCCTCATTGATGTAGGGTCTAAAACACAAGTTATGTGGAAATAAACTGTGAACATAATTGTAAACAAAAGGAAAAAAAAATGTAAATATCCCAGCTTACACATTCAGCAACTAACCCTTGGGTTTCCTTGGAAATGTTTTATTCCCACTTTTGATCCGTGGGCACCACCATTTGGCTCCTTCCCTGTAGGTTTTGTGGTAACTTAAGCATTAAGAAAATGACTGACGGTCCACAGTTCTTTTTGGAGATGTCAGCGTGAAGTAGAAATTACTTTCCTGAAACTTTTTTTTTTTTTCAATCAGGTCATTGCCCTCATTAAACAAACAGACAAACAAGCAAGCAAACAATCTCAACAATACACAGTTGTCCACAGTGTAAAACCTCTCAGTACATTGTATATTGTACACATGTTATTTCACAGACCGGTCATTCTGTCTGTAGCTTCTACCGCGAGCCCCACAGTCAGCTCCCAGCTGAGTCAGGCATTTTGCATACTTCATACTTCTGCTCATTTTATTTCTCTTCTGATGCTTTGTTTTTAAGACCGTATTAAGTGCCTTCCTTTCTTTGAAGCTTTCTGTGACCCCCTGGGAAGAAGAATCTCTCTCCCTGCCATCTTCCGTTGCACCCAGCTTCAGGGTGGTGGCGCTAAACTGTTTTGAGCACTGTTCCCGGGTGGTGGCTTCAGCCTTGTGCCAGTATTCATCCTCAGGGCCACGCTGTGTGGAGTAGATGTTGTTTCTGCCTCCCTGTGCTTAAAGCCGCTGAGACTCAGAGAGGCAGACAGGGAGCATTCGTGAAGTGAAGCGCAGCCGTTGGGAGGGACACCAACTCACTGCCCGTTTTGACTGGCCCCACACCCACGTTATTCCCTACCTTATAGGGATGGCATGATAGTAGTCCTACCCTATCATCTTTTATTATGGTTATTTTTCCAGTCACTTCGGTAGGCTCACTTGATGTTTGTGAGTGTAAAGAAGGAGGCTCCTGTATTTATGTCTGTAATGTTTAAAGTTCTAAATTACCTCCAATGTCCAGCCTCAGTTTCACCTCAGGGCCCAGCAGCCAGCTCAGCTGGAGTAGCCCTCATCTCCTGCAGCCTAAAGCTGAAGAGCTGAGTTCCACCATCCAGTCCCTCCTCCAGTCCTGTGACCTCTAAGCCTCTGAGGAGGGCTGGCCAAAGGCGAGCCTGGCCCAGGACCAGAGCTGCCTGAACCGCCATGGGGACCTGAATGATGGGTGGCTTTCTCTCCCTAAGACTGCCCTTTTAAAACCAGTTTTCCAGCAATTCTAAATGCCTCCACTTGGGCAGAGGGGAAGGTGGGTGCATGGTCATCTGCAGAACTGGTCTGCTTAGACGCTGCGCTGGGTGATTTCGAGAGACTAGCCATGGAAAGCATGGCCACGCCGTCCCCGGGCCACGCTCCCCGCATGCTGGGAGACTGCAGAGGCAGAAGTGCTGTATCCTCTTGCCTGGGGGACTCACTTCTGCCTCTGCAGTTTCCCTTGGTTCACTATGCTGCTGAACTTGCACATCACTTTCTCATAAGACCAAATCAGGGGAAAAAATAAAAGTCCTTGGGTTTCAATGTTTGAGGAAGATGTGACCGGATCTGAGGGTGGCAGTGTCCTCAGCTGGACACTGGTTGCAAGGACTGGGCTTTAGTCGTCTGTTTATAGTCCTCGGAAAAATTAGGACATGCGTGATTGCTTGCTAAATGAATTTTAATGAGATAAAATATGTTTTCTATTGGATCATCATTAATGAAGAAGCTGTATTATCCTTGGGGACCCATAACATAGCAGATGTATAATTGCAGAGAAGCGTACTAGTCAATTAAAAATTCACATGCTGCTGTTTCTGATTCATAGGCTCTGGAAATTCATGGTGTATTGGGGTCATTTTCTGCCTCTTTTTTCTATTTCTTTCCTTTTGTATATTTTACCAATGAGTGTTCACGGATGCTGCTCAAACCACAATTCCATATCTTCATAGATATTAGTCCTTGTGCAAGCCAGAGACATACAAGACTGCTGTGCCTTTAAAAACTATTCGTTTTTAAACATACAATTCCGTGGACTTGTCACCTCTTTCCCTTGTAACCTGAAAATTCATTCATTTCTTCTGAGCACTTGTGAGTTAGCCAGTGAGGACACAGTAGTGCATAGGTTTTTGAGCTGATCTCCATCATTACATTTTCCCCCCTTACAATCCATTCTTCTCAGAGCAGCCAAAATGGGGTTTTAAAATCATAAATCAGAAAATACCATTTCTATACTTAAACCCTCAAGCAGCTTTTAAATGCGCTAGTCCAGGCTCTGGGCCAACATTTGCCAGGGTCCTTCCTGATCTCTGGTCCTTTTAAGGCTCTGCTACGTAGGTTACCATTTGATCACCACTCTCCAGACACCCAGGGCTTTCTACTCTAATACACCACGTCTGTGCCTACCACAGGGCCTTTTCATGTGAGGCTCTCCATGTCAGCCATAAAGTCAGCTCCTCAGAGACATAATAATGGATCCACCTTTCAAAAGTTTCTCTCTGCCCACACCTCGGTACCCTCACCCACACCTTGGCACCTTCAGCATTTGGTGGCATGGCCTATATTCTGCACAGCAACTATTGATGTGTGACAGTATCTTACTTATTTACAAACAATTTATGTGAGTGCCTAGAAGTTTCTTCTACACCTGCCTTGTTTCTAATTCCAGGGACTCCATAGCTGTGAAGCCATGGAATCTGCCATTGCACTTGCTTAATAAATCAATGGTGGGTTATTGCCTTTACATGGAAATGATGTGAAGGATCCTTCTACAAAGTTATGCTATGACTCCACTGCCATCATTTCAGAAAATGACATTTTATTTTATGACTAAAATGTTAATCATAACATGTAAATGTTACATGATTTCAGTTCTTTTTTCAGCTAAATAACTTGCAATCTTTTTTTTCCCTTGTAGTTCCTTTTGTTTGCTGTCTTTGTCTTGAGATGTTAAATGCTTCTTTAGTTATTTCTTGAGGAGATTACATATACATGTTTTAAAAATATATATGTTTTAATATATTCCATATATATGTTTTAAAAATTATTTAAAATTTTCATATATATGTTTTAAAAATTATTTTAGGTATAACTCAATGTATGTTTGAAATATCATTACTTTCCAAAATGCAAAGCAGCCTGCTGGAGATCTTTAGTATACATTTAGTGTTATCTGTTATGGCTTATTAAGAATATATTTCCTGAGGGAAGGTGACAGGAATACTCAAAGACACATTACGTGCCTAAATTATAAAAGCAAAAATAATTTTACTGGTTTCCTCAGGAGGATGTTGCATTTTGAACTGAGCTGCCCTTGGTTATGTACTTTTTTTCTTTATATTGTCTTTAATTTATAAAACATTATTTTTCTTCCTCCAAATTCTTTAAATATTTATGAAGAATTACTCATGAGTAATCCATATCTTCCAATCTAAACATGTTTCTGAATTTCTTTTTGAATACTGGCATTCATATTTTAGAGAAATGCATCGAAAGTAAAATAATATCTTTTAAAAGCATTGAAATACTTGGTAGCTTTATCTTTAAAAACTGTATCTGCTAACTGATGAAATTCTAAACAACCAGCAATGTATCATTTCAAACCTCCAGGTAAATTTTCATATGGGCTGAGATATTAGTTAGCTAAGGTTGTGACAACAAGATAACCACAAATGGGGTGGTTTAAACAAGAGACTGGTGCTGGAAGGGACAAGCCCCAAATCAAGACATTGCAGGGTTGGTTCCCCCTGAGGACTGTGAGGGAAAGGTCAGTTGCAAATCTTTGGCTTGTAAATGGCTGTCCTTTACTCCTATCTTGTTACATTATCTTCCCTGTACCTATTTTTAACTCCAAATTTCCCCTTTTACTAAAGACACCAGCTCAGACAGTAAAGAAGCAGCCTGCAATGCCGGAGACCCAGTTTCAATCCCTGGGTCGGGAAGATCTCCTGGGGAAGGAAATGACAACCTACTCCAGTATTCTTGCCTGGACAGTTTCATGGACAGAGGAGCCTGGTGGGGTCACAAAGAGTCAGACATGACTGAGTGACTAACATACATACCAGTCATACTGGACTGGAGCCTGCCTGAAGAACCTTGTGTTAACTTGATTAACTCTGTAAATACCTATCTCCAAGTAAAGTCACATTCTGAGTTACTGGGCGTTAGGACTTACATGTAAATTTGGGGCTACACAAGTCAACCCATATCATTACATTAGCCTGTTACAAAGCTCTATTTTTTAGCATCAACTGACTTTCCTTATATTTCTCACATGATTATGTTATTGCATTCACCAAAGTTTCGTGTGAGTTTTTCCATTAGATGTTACAGAAAATCCTGAACGAACTTTTTGGCCAACCCAATATTTTAAAATATCTCAAATTGATTTATACTTTATGTCTTATATAGATTCAGTGTGAAAATAGAAACAAAATTCCTGCTAACACAATGACTTCCCCTATTCGTTCTGCACAAAAAGAGCCTTTGTTGAAATAAGAAGCAGTCGGACGTGAAGGGTTCAGTCGGTGAGAAGCTCTCCGCTTCATTCCCCAGGTCATCCCACTCCATTGCCCTCTCTCTGATCCTGTGTTATCTTGTCGGTTTTAATGTAGCATCTTTCCTATCCAAATGAACTATGAAAATTCATTTGCTAACTAAATCTTGTAAAATTCCGTTATCAGTGACTCAGTACATGTGTGAAGATTTGGCCTCAGAATCTTTTAAAAATCAGTCCACAGGGGATTTTTTTGTTTGATTTTGTTGGGTTTTTTGGCTGCTGCGCACAACATGTAGGTCTTAGTTCCCTGCGTGTTCAGCGCATGCTCAGTCCCTTCAGTCATGTCCAACCCTTTGCAACTGCATGGCATGTAACCTGCCAGGCAAGAAGACTGGAGTGGGTTGCCATTTCCTCCTCCAGGAAATCGAATCTACGTCTTCCCAACCCAGAAATTGAATCTACATCTCTGTATCTCCTGCATCGCAGATGGATTCTTTACCACTGAGCCACCAGGGAAGCCCTTGACTAGGAATTAAAACTCTTGTCCCCTGCAGTGGAAGCTTGGAGACTCAACCACTGGATTGTCAGGGAAGTCCTGGGTTTTGTTTGGTTTTGTTTTTCAATCAAAAATTGAAAAGTTAAATTTATTAGAAGGTAGAATCAAGAGCAATTGCTGTTCGCCAAAAGTCATTTGACATCTCTTTTCAGGTTTTAACTCTTTCACAGAAGGACTTATTGAAAATGATTAGATTTAACTTGATTAGCATTGTATTATTTTATGTATTGTAGGTTACATATGTTAGTTATATATAAAATATTTTTTCTGTAGATTTCATCCTCCTCTAACATTTTACAATCAATTTACACTTTAAGGGCATTATTTTGGTTTCTTTTCTCTGTCAAGGAAGCCTGGCATGGGGTTGCAGAGTTGGACACGAATGACTGACTGAATAACAACAATTCTCTAAGAACCTTTTATGCTTTTTTCCCCTGAATTTAAGTTTTATATTTCCATACTCTAATACAAGTGACTGAAATTTTATTTCAAAATGAAAAGGATGATATTAATGATGAAAGTTCTCCCTACAAATAAAAGGAGTTAGTTCAGTACAGTTCGGTCATTCAGTCGTGTCCAACTCTTTGCTACCCCATGGACTGCAGCATGCCAGGCCTTCCTGTCCTTTGCCAACTTCCAGAATTTACTCAAACTCATGTACATTGTGTTGGTGATGCCATCCAATGATCTCATCCTCTGTCATCCCCTTCTCCTCCTGCCTTGAATCTCTCCCAGCATAAGGGTCTTCTCTCATGAGTCAGTTCTTTGCATCAGATGGTGAAGTTTAAGCTTCAGCATCAGTCCTTTCAATGAATATTCAGGACTGATTTCGTTTAGGATGGACTGGCTGGAATTCCTTGCAGTCCAAGGGACTCTCAAGAGTCTGCTCCAACACCACAGTTCAAAAGCATCAGTTCTTCAGGCACTCAGCTTTCTTTATAGTTCAACTCTCACATCCATACATGACTACTGGGAAAACATAGCTTTGACTAGACGGACCTCTGTTGGAAAAATAATGTTTCTTTTTTAATATGCTGTCTAGGCTGATTATAACTTTTCTTCAATGAGCAAGCCTCTTTTAATTTCATGGCTGCAGTCACCATCTGCAATGATTTTAGAGACCCCAAAAATAAAGTCTGCCACTGTTTCCACTGTTTCTCCATCTGGAAGTCATGGGACCGGATGCCATGATTTTAGTTTCTGAATGTTTAGTTTTAAGCCAACTTTTTCACTCTCCTCTTTCACTTTCATCAAAAGGCTCTTTAGTTCTTCTTCACTTTCTGCCATAAGGGTGATGTCATCTGCATATCTGAGGTGATTGATATTTCTCCTGGCAATCTTGATTCCAGCTTGTGCGTCTTCCAGCCCAGCGTTTCTCATGATGTACTCTGCATATAAGTTAAAGAAGCAGGGTGACAATATACAGACTTGATGTACTTCTTTCCTATTTGGAACCAGTCTGTTGTTCCATGTCCAGTTCTAACTGTTGCTTCCTGACCTGCATACACATTTCTCAAGAGGCAGGTCAGGCCGTCTGGTATCCCCATCTCTTTAAGAATTTTCCACAGTTTGTTGTGGTCCACACAGTCAAAGGCTTTGGCATAGTCAATAAAGCAGAAATAGATGTTTTTCTGGACTCTCTTGCCTTTTCGATAATCCAACAGATGTTGGCAATTTGATCTCTGGTTCCTCTGCCTTTTCTAAATCCAGCTTGAACATCTGGAAATTCATAGTTCATGTACTGTTGAAGCCTGGCTTGGAGAATTTTGAGCATTACTTTACTAGCGTGTGAGATGAGTACAATTGTGCAGTAGTTTGAGCATTCCTTGGCATTGCCTTTCTTTGGGATTGGAATGAAAAACTGACCTTTTCCAGTCCTGTGGCCACTGCTGAGTTTTCCAAAGTTGCTGGCATATTGAGTGCAGCACTGTCACAAGCATCATCTCCCAGGATTTGAAAATAGCTCCACTGGAATTCCATCACCTCCACTAGCTTTGTTCATAGTGATGCTTCCTAAGGCCCACTTGACTTCGCATTCCAGAATGTCTATCTCTAGTTAGTGATCACACTATTGTGATTATCTGGGTCGTGAAGATCTTTTTGTACAGTCTTCTGTGTATTCTTGCCACCTCTTCTTAATATCTTCTGCTTCTCTTAGGTTCATACCATTTCTGTCCTTTATCGAGCCCATCTTTGCATGAAATGTCCCTTGGTATCTCTAATTGTCTTGAAGAGATCTCTAGTCTTTCCAATTCTATTGTTTCCTCTATTTCTTTGATTGATCACTGAGGAAGGCTTTCTTATCTCTTCTTGCTATTCTTTGGAACTCTGCATTCAGATGGGTATATCTTTCCTTTTTCTCATTTGGCTTTTGCTTCTCTTCTATTCGGGCTTCCCTGTGGCTCAGAGGGTAAAGTGTCTGCCTACAATGTGGGAGACCTGGGTTTGATCCTGGGTCGGGAAG
The DNA here is from genome assembly GCF_003369695.1 of Bos indicus x Bos taurus. Classification (NCBI taxonomy): domain Eukaryota; kingdom Metazoa; phylum Chordata; class Mammalia; order Artiodactyla; family Bovidae; genus Bos; species Bos indicus x Bos taurus. Next base: position 47,757 of record NW_020867080.1, read on the forward strand.
ATCCCCTGGAGAAGGGAAATGGCAACCCAATCCAGTACTCTTGCCTGGAAAATCCCATGGACTGAGAAGGCTGGTAGGATACAGTCTATGGGCTTGCAAAGAGTCGGACACGACTGAGTGACTTCACTTTGACTTTTTCTCATCTATTCACAGCTATCTGTAAGTCCTCCTCAGACAACTATTTTGCCTTTTGCATTTCCTTTCTTGGGTATGATCTTTTTCCCTGCTTCCTATACAATGTCAGGAACCTCCGTCCATAGTTTTTCAGGAATTCTGTTTAACAAATCTAATCCCTTGAATCTATTTGTCACTTCCACTGTATGATCATAAGGGATTTGATTTAGGCCATACCTGAATGGTCTAGTGGTTTTCCCTACTTTCTTCAATTTAAGTCTGAATTTGGCAATAAGGAATTCATGATCTGAGCCACAGTCAGCTCCCAGTCTTGTTTTTTGCTGACTGTATAGAACTTCTCCATCTTTGGCTGCCAAGATATAATCAACCTGATTTCAGTGTTGACCATCTGGTGATGTCCATGTGTTAAGTCTTCTCTTGTGTTGTTCAAAGAGGGTGTTTGCTATGACCAATGCTTTCTCTGGGCAAAACGCTATAGCCTTTGCCCTGCTTCATTCTGTACTCCAAGGCCAAATTTGCCTGTTACTCTGGTGTTTCTACAACTCAGGCAAATACTGTAAATATTTGGATGAACATAATTTCAGATATTATCTATGTATCCAAATCTCTCTCTAGCTATACATCTAGAAAATCATAATCACTAAGAATACACTTTTACACCTGGCTTTTTTTTCCCTGATAAAATGTCATGAAAAAGTTT
>NW_020867080.1:353106-504026 GCF_003369695.1 Bos indicus x Bos taurus
GTTCTTAAGCTTTAGACTTAATATCCATTTCTCTTCTGGATTTTTACACTTGCATTCTCAGAAATGCCTCAAGCTGAACATGTCAAAACAAATAAATTTGTACACTTCCTTCTAAAACCTACTTCTTGTCTTATTCTGATTCTGCAACTTGCTTCAATATCCCCAACAGACTCAGATCAAACCCTCAAGCCCCTCCCACTGTGTAAGCACCTACATTCTACTGATGTATTTCCTCCTCTTCTTTTGCTCTGCCTCCCACTCCTCCCACTCCTGACTTGATTATTTCTTACTTATAGTCATTGTTGTCAGAATGATTTACTTTAATCTCTTCCTTCTTATAATTCCTTCTAAGTGAAAGTGAAGTTGCTCAGTCGTGTCCGACTCTTTGCGACCCCATGGACACCAGGCTCCTCCTCCCGTGGGATTTTCTAGGCAAGAGTACTGGAGTGGGTTGCCATTTCCTTCTCCAGGGATTCTTCCTGACCCAGGGATCGAACCCAGGTCTCCCGCATTATAGACAGACGCTTTACCCATCTGAGCCACCAGGGAAGTCCATAATTCCTTCTAACCTGCTGCCCAAATAATCTCTCTAAAGTACAGCTCCTTCAATGATTCTCCATTGTCTACATATTAAAGCCTAAATTCCATGTGATTTATATCTGACACTTGCTTAGGGTGGATTTACCTATATTCACACTAATGCTCATTACACAGACTAGGCTTGAGCTTCAAGAGACATTCCTGGGACATACCTGTACTTTCTGTCCCACAAATTTTCTCCTGCTCATGCTAAACCCTGTAGCAGGAATGCTTTACCCATCTTTGATTGAGGTATATTTCTTGCTTGTTTATCCTTCCTAACTGGCCCCATCACCACCACTCAGTTACTCTGCAGTACTTCAGCATATTTGTTCATTTACAGTTGTGTTTTTTTTTTTTTTTTACATTTTGAATTTTTTTTCCCGAGTGTCAATTTGTTCATTCTACTTTCAGAGCTGAAGGAACTAAAGATTTTGGTTTATTTGCTTGCTTTTTTAATTTTTTTAGATTGCCATGTTATTTTCAGTATGAAGCAAGCTTGAAAAAAATGAAAACGTGCATCGCAATTCTACTAGGTGCCAGGCACTGTATTCAGTGCAGTGAGGTAGCCTGGCACCACTGTTCGGACTTCCAAACCATTTTTAAAGTAGTATTTCTTTCTTTCTTTGTGGCTGAGCTGGGTCTTCACTGCTGTGTGGGCACTTCTCTAGTTGTGGTGAGCGGGCGCTCCTCTCCAGTTATGATGCGTGCGCGTCTCATTGCTGTGGTTTCTCTCGTTGCAGAGCGCAGACTCTAGGGTACATTGGCTTCAGTAGCTACGGCCTGAGGGCTCAGTAGCTGCGGCTCCCAGGCTCGAGAGCACAGGTTCAGTAGTTGCAGCACGTGGGCTTCGTTGTTTCGTGCCATGTGTGATCTTCCCTGATCAAGGAGCAAACTCCTGCGTTGGCAGGTGGATTCTCTACCACTAAGCCCTCATACCATTTTTAATATAATATTTTAATGATAATTATATTGAAGTTGATAAATTTTCCTCCAGAAGTCATTTTCTGGAAATAAGCTCCATTTAGCAATTTAATTTTTATTAATTGATATAATAACAGCTCAGGTTACTTTTCATTTTTATTAACTTACTAAAATTACTTTTTATATCACTTTCAATTTTTTCCACTTAAAGTTTCTCACATTTGATTCTTATTCAATTTTCTGTCCATATCAAATTTTAAAATACTACGGTTTTCAATTATACATTTGTTGACCGTTTTCTCCTACCAAGTCTAACTTATCTAAGTCATATATAGCAATTGAAATGTTGTCTGGATTATGTATTTCCTCTATTTTTCATCAGTAACAAATATTAAAACTTGTAGCTTTAGCCATGTTGATTTAATTTTTTGTTGATTATTGTTACTAATGATGTTTATTATGAGTTAGAAATGATTGAGTTTTACTGATTCATTAGGTAGGTCATGACAAAATAGTAATTAATTTGGTGAGAGAGAAAGGGGGGAAAGTAGAGAAGAATCTGGGGACATTGACAAACCAACTCATAGGGAGAGACTTATCTATGTAGAGAAAGGGAGATAGGCTAGACATTTCTGGTCACCTTGAACCCCCATCTCTGTCTCCTTATCTCAGCAAGATAAGATTTGAACCTCACAGAACAGAGCATGGTAATTATAACCATTTGATCCATTAGAGATCAGTGTGTCTACATGAGTTAGCATGCATGTGTGTGTGTAAAAGAAGGATAAAGAGAAAGTCAAATAAGATACAAGACTCAGAAATACTTTAACATTTACCACTTATAATATCAGAGCCAGTCAGTCAGTCAGTTCAGTCACTCAGTCATGTCCGACTCTTTGTGGCCCCTGAACCGCAGCACGCCAGGCTTCCCTGTCCATCACCAACTTGCAGAGTCCACCCAAACCCATGTGCATTGAGTCGGTGATGCTATCCAACCATCTCATCCTTTGTTGTCCCCTTCCCCTCCTGCCTTCAATCTTTCCCAGCATCAGGGTCTTTTCAAATGAGTCAGCTCTTCACATCAGGTGGCCAAAGTAATGGAGTTTCAGCTTCAACATCAGTCCTTCCAATGAACACCCAGGGCTGATCTCCTTCAGAATGGATTGGTTGGATCTCCTTGCAGTCCAAGGGACTCTCAAGATGTCTTCTCTAACACCACAGTTCAAAAGCATCAATTCTTTGGTGCTCAGTTTTCTTCACAGTCCAACTCTCACATCCATACATGACCACTGGAAAAACCATAGCCTTGACTAGACAGACCTTTCTTGGCAAAGTAATATCTCTGCTTTTCAGTATGCTATCTAGGTTGGTCATAACTCTCCTTCCAAAGAGCAAGCGTCTTTTAATTTCATGGCTGCAATCACCATCTGAAGTGATTTCGGAGCCCAGAAAAATAAAGTCAGCTACTGTTTCCACTGTTTCCCCATCTATTTGCCATGAAGTGATGGGACCAGATGCCATGATCTTAGTTTGCTGAATGTTGAGCTTTAAGCCAACTTTTTCACTCTCCTCTTTCACTTTCATCAAGAGGCTCTTTAGTTCTTCTTCGCTTTCTACCATAAGGGTGGTGTCATCTGCATATCTGAGGTTATTGGTATTTCTCCCAGCAATCTTGATTCCAGCTTGTGCTTCTTCCAGTCCAGCGTTTCTCATGATGTACTCTGCATATATGTTAAATAAGCAGGGTGACAATATACAGCCTTGACATACTCCTTTTCGTATTTGGAACCTGTCTGTTGTTCCATGTCCAGTTCTAACTGTTGCTTCCTGACCTGCATATAGGTTTCTCAAGAGGCAGGTCAGGTGGTCTGGTGTTCCCATTTCTTTCAGAATTTTCCACAGTTTATTGTGATCCACACAGTCAAAGGCTTTGGCATAGTCAATAAAGCAGAAATAGATGTTTTTCTGGAACTCTCTTGCTTTTTCCATGATCCCACGGATGTTGGCAATTTGATCTCTGGTTCCTCTGCCTTTTCTAAAAGCAGCTTGAACATCTGGAAGTTCACAGTTCACGTATTGCTGAAGCCTGGCTTGGAGAATTTTGAGCATTACTTTACTAGCATGTGAGATGAGGGCAATTGTGCAGTAGTTTGAGCATTCTTTGGCATTGCCTTTCTTTGGGATTGTAATGAAACTGACCTTTTCCAGCCATGTGACCACTGCTGAGCTTTCCAAATTTGCTGACACATATTGAGTGCATTGCTGACACCTATTGAGTGCAGCACTTCCACAGCATCATCTTTCAGGATTTGAAATAGCTCAACTGGAATTCCATCACCTCCACTAGCTTTGTTTGAAGTGATGCTTCCTAAGGCCCACTTGACTTCACATTCCAGGATGTCTGGCTCTAGGTGAATGATCACATCATCATGATTATCTGGGTCGTTAAGATATTTTTTGTTTAGTTCTTCTATGTATTCTTGCCACCTCCTTTTCATAACTTCTGCTTCTGTTAGGTCGATACCATTTCTGTCCTTTATCGAGCCCGTCTTTGCATGAAATGTCCCCTTGGTATCTCTAATTTTCTTGAAGACATCTCTAGTCTTTTCCATTCTATTGTTTTCCTCTATTTCTTTGCATTGATCACTGAGGATCAATTGATATAAGGGTGAATTATTACTCTTAAGAATGAAGACTAACACTCATGGAGGACTTCTTATGTATAGGCACTTCTCTGTGTGTTGACATTCAGTATCCCAGATAGTCCTACAGAAACCACATGTGGTCAGCATGACTGTCATCCTCACTGAACACACTGAGGCACGTAGAGGCTGAGGTACCCAAGAGAATCCAGCTAGAATGGGGTTGACAGACTTCAGACTGAGCCAGTCTACCTTCAGAGTCTGGGGTTCTACCTGCCGCATTATACTTAGCACAGACACAGCCTTAGAAAACATTTTGAAAGGTTTTTCCTTTTTAGTTCCTTGTTCAATAAGTATGTGAGGTTCAGCACGGTGGCCGACTCACAGCGACTCCCGCAGCATGAATGTCTTTCCTTCCTCCCAGTTTACCAAGCCTCCTCTTCTGAACTCGTTTCTCAGTCATTGTCCAGCTTCCCTTGGCCCCAGTAGGTCATTCTACTGAGTTTAGGATTGTCATAAGATAGAGTTGGTGTACATATGTTTCATCTGAAGAAGTGGATAATATGGAGAATAAATGTTACTGGTTTTGCTGTCATGTCTAATAAACTGTGCTAAGCAATTGCCACACAGCAACCCATTACAAAAGGCTCAAAATTACACTTTTCTTTATATTTCTGGAATTGTTTTGATAAATGTCCCAACACGTTCGTCCACCTCCTGGACTTGCTGACTGTCCTGGGATGAGGATTTGCCGAGCAGAAAAGGACATTTCTACCGTCCTCCTGCCAGACCTCACGCCCCTCCCAGCCTTCAGAATAAGCAAAATGTAGGTGTATCCTCAATTCTTATTCAAAATACAAGTTTTTACTTTTTTTCTTATGAACAAAACTAAGCACCTATTTTTCCCAACCTACACCTGAGGAAATGACTCGCCTGGGGTTGGATCATATGTAGCCCCAAATCCCTTTGATCCCTTTGGACACAGTTCTTCCCAGGGAGGTAAAATGAAAGAATAAGTGGGTTATGTCTTCTTGGGGTGGGGTGTCGGGGGAGGGCTTGGGTTTGATCTTCTTGAATATAGGTAATCTTCAGATTCGTCCTTTTCTCAAAAAATGCAATAATGATTTTATGTTTTCCATTTCCCCCCCTTTTGTCTGTGAAATGTATTATTTCCATGCTAAAAGATTTTTTTTGAGGGAAATTTTTTCTTTAGCTTTAACCACACAGTGATCCTATACAGCTTCCCAAAGCAGAACACCATCAAAATTCATAAACCTGCCCCATGAGTTTTGATTACACAAAAGCTACAAAGCCCCAGTTGTATACAAATCTCAGGCAATAATGCTTAAAAACTTGTGTGCAATAAGACTAAAGTAAACAGTAGGTGCAGCAGGAGGGTCAAAGGCTGCACAGGGATGACCACTCGACCGCTCGTGGTCAGTTTCTCCCCAGGAGCCAGCATTAGCCAGTCCCCAGAATCAGACCATTTTTTATGTGCAAAAAAATAGAAAAAAAGAAAGAAAGAAAGAAATCTGAGGGAAAATAAAACATTATCTTTTAAAAAATTATTATTTTTAATGTATTTATTTCTTTTTGGCTATGTTGGATTTTCATTGCTACACGGGGTTTTTTCTAATTGTGGAGAGTGGAGGCTACTCTCTAGATGTGGTGTGCAGGCTGCTCATTGCAGTGGCTTTTCTTGCTTAAGGTCACAGGCTCTAGGGTTTGTGGGCTTCAGTAGTTGTGGCTCATGGGCTCTGGAGCAAGGCTAATAGTTGTGACACTCGGGCTTAGTTGCTCCATGGCATGTGGGATTTTTCTGGATCAGATCGAACCCATGTCTCCTGCATTGGCAGGTGGACTCTTTACCATGGAGCCACCAAGGGAGCCCAGGATAAAGCATTATCTTGCAGAAAGCACAGAACAATCTACTGTCTCTACAGTGATTTTGTTCCTACCTATGTTTGGAGAGGCTTTGGGACTCTGATTGTAGAATTAGATATTAAGCTCTCTGAGCCAAGAATCTGGTCCCTACCTAAAGCTTAGTCACAATGCATGTCCACCCAACACAGTGAATCTTAACCCCTGGGGTCTCCATGAGCAGTCTCTGGTGACAGCTTGCTACAAAACCATAAGCAGCATTTTCTTTAACTCATGGATTTTAAAGGGACATCAAGAATCCTAACAGTTTGCTCACCACTATAAGAAGTCTAGAGAAAACAGGAGTTTTGAACCAAATTCCTACCTAGGAAGGCCTTTAGGGATACGCAGGTGTGTATGAGTCCTTTGAAATACTCAAGCCTCCCATTGGTCCTGAACACAGAATTAGCCTCCACCTTTCACATAATAACCAAGTATGTTATATAAAATAACATCTTGACCTCAAATAGCACTGCTAGGCATGATGATGCCCCTATAATATATCCAGGTACCTAAAAAGTAGGAAATAGGGGGTTCTTTTTGTTTTTCTCTAGGCTAAATGGTTTTCTTCTTTTATAAAACAATAGGCTGCATTTCTTCTTTGAATTGTCTATTATTTTAATTAGAGAACTGGGAACATTTCTCTCCTGTTACATCTTCCCATCCCTGTTGAATTCTAATGACTAGTTTTAAGCTGTCAGGACAGAAATGATATCTGCAGCTGCCTCTGTCACATGGGTGGTTCTTTTTCTCCACGTCAAAGCCAACTCCTTTTTCTATTTTTGTGCTCAATTGAGCAAATTAAGAAGAAGGTAAAGTGAATAAATCTTCATTACACTCCAGAAAAGCAACCTGTAAACTGCTTACTAAAGCTCTACCAGGCAAATTACATGGAAAGGAAGTCCTTATTACACCAGAAGGTTGGATGACTTTTTTTTTTAAACAATTGGGGAGAGTCCTGAAAGTGTGAATACCCTAATTTCACACCTGGCCCAAATATGTCAGGAGTGATCCACCTTTTACATTTGAAGCATCACTCTCTCTTACTGTAGAATGGAGTAGGTTTTATTTGAAGGCAAGTTTTTAAATAAAACTTTTTTAGACTCCTTAAAATTCTGCTTCCTCATGGTACATATGAGCTTGCTCTCTTTTCTCTAAACTTTTTTCTTCGCCCACTCTGCTCTCCTCAGTATATATTAAGTAGATAGGCTCATTTTCCTAAGGGTATTTTTATCCTAAGTTTTAAACTCATTTAAATGTTGGGTTTGACAATTTTTTGACACACTTAGTGGTCTGAAAGCAATTATATGACAGAAAACACTGCTAGTAGAGTGTCAATGGGAATATTGCATTGTCTTCCTCTAAGGTTCAACACACCTTCAATCATTCCTAGCTATTGAATATTATGATAAAGGCATGCATACAGGGTGCAGTACACAAGTTATTTTTCAAGCTCTCTCAAGATTGTTGCAAGACTTTATTCAGCGAAATTCAGGTTGCCAACCCTTCTTCACAAAACCAGCATCATGTAAAATCAATGTGTGCCAATGATGTTCACCCATATTCTCCATAGTACCATCTAAGCACTCTAAGTTAAGAGAATTCTTTTGAATTAAAATGAAATATGGTGTATTTTATTCCATAGAATGTTTTTTACGTATGAGCTTATGTAAATTTAAAAGAAATACATTAAATTAATGATAGGATCCTTTAAAGGACAGAATTGCCTGTGTTTTGTATGGATTTTTATTTTAATGATTTCCCTGGTGGGCATCATCAGAGGTCATGTTAATTCATGTGTTGTATTTGTGACAACATGTGCTCAGAAGGTAATGCTAGCTCAACTTTCAGCACGATGGTACATTTTAGAAATCTTGAGGGAAATTTAGTGATAACCCCTATCATCAAAAGAAATACTTAAAAATGATTATCACTTTGTATATGAATTACCTGAGATGGAGTCTGGCTCTCCAAATTGTTAACTGTTGACATAGCATGGTGGAAGAAATAAAATCATTTCATGCCATTTCACTTAAAAATAACTTTTTCTCAAGATCCACAAACATTTATATACTCAACACTATTTATCCTAAGATGATCAGAGTATATTCTTTCTCAGAAAAGTAGCTCAACAAGTCTGTGATATTTGGGAACTTCTGATATGGCAGTATCTAGAATAATCTTCAAACTGAAAACTCTTTTGCATTCAGTTCCCATAGAGCCAATATCAAGTTACCTTAATCTTTTATGACTCCAGTGATCTGGATGTCTCCTACTCTCCTGCATTGTTTTGGTTTTGTTCTTTCTTTTTTTTTTTATTTTTTTAATTTATTTTATTTTATTTTTAAACCTTACATAATTGTATTAGTTTTGCCAAATATCAAAATGAATCCACCACAGGTATACATGTGTTCCCCATCCTGAACCCTCCTCCCTCCTCCCTCCCTATACCATCCCTCTGGGTCGTCCCAGTGCACCAGCCCCAAGCATCCAGCATCGTGCATTGAACCTGGACTGGCATCTCGTTTCATACGTGACATTTCACATGTTTCAATGCCATTCTCCCAAATCTTCCCACCCTCTCCCTCTTCCACAGAGTCCATAAAGACTGTTCTATACATCAGTGTCTCTTTTGCTGTCTCGTATACAGGGTTATCGTTACCATCTTTCTAAATTCCATATATATGCGTTAGTATACTGTATTGGTGTTTTTCTTTCTGGCTTACTTCACTCTGTATAATAGGCTCCAGTTTCATCCACCTCATTAGAACTGATTCAAATGTATTCTTTTTAATGGCTGAGTAATACTCCATTGTGTATATGTACCACAGCTTTCTTATCCATTCATCTGCTGATGGACATCTAGGTTGCTTCCATGTCCTGGCTATTATAAACAGTGCTGCAATGAACATTGGGGTACACGTGTCTCTTTCTTTTTTCTAAGCTCTAAGATTACTGTAAGGGGGACAGGGGATCCTACACAGAACACAGAGACCAGGCTCCTCTTTGCTGTTGACAGGAATGGTCAGGCCTCGCTCCCTTCTCCACGTCCTCTCTGAACTCTGACTTCACAACCTTCTACCTTGTTGTAATCACCTACTATTGCAAGTGTGGGTGGTAAGGCTCCAGTTCCAAGCAGCCCTTCGGGACGAGGTATCGCTCAAAACCAAGATTTTTTTTTTTTTTTTGGTTGGCTGGTTGGTCATTTTATTTTGATTCCATAGGGTAAAATTTATCATAGTTATCTGTCTTATTCAACTCACAAGCATAGAATTTGTTATATCAGTACATTTTAGCTAGAGAAATAAATAACAAATAATAAATATTATTAAGCAAATTGTATCTCATTTTAGAAGATAAAAAGTGCTAAGAAAAAAAGGGCCAATTAAGAGATATCCAGACTTCATAATGAGGAGGTTACAATTTTTGATAGGGTAGTAAGAGAGTTTACTTCAGTTGCTCTGTTGTGTCTGACTCTTTTCGACCCCACAGACTGCAGCATGTCAGGCCTCCCTGTCCATCACCAACTCCCAGAGTTTACTCAAACTCAAGTCCATTGAGTCAGTGATGCCATCCAACAATCTCATCCTCTGTCGTCCCCTTCTCCTCCTGCCCTCAATCTTTCCAGCATCAGGGTCTTTTCAAATGAGTCAGTTCTTTGCATCAGGTGGCCAAACTACTGGAGTGTCAGCTTCAACATCAGTCCTTCCAATGAACACTCAGGATTGATCTCCTTTAGGATGGACTGGTTGGATCTCCTTACAGTCCAAGGGACTCTCAAGAGTCTTCTCCAACACCACAGTTCAAAAGCATCAATTCTTCAGCGCTCAGCTTTCTTCACAGTCCAACTCTCACATCCACACACAACTATTTGAAAAACCATAGCCTTGACTAGATGGACTTTTGTAGGCAAAGTAATGTCTCTGCTTTTTAATATGCTGTCTGGATTGGTCATAACTTTTCTTCCAAGGAACAAGCATCTTTTAATTTTACGGCTGCAGTCACCATCTGCAGTGATTTTGGAGCCCAGAAAAATAAAGTCTGACACTGTTTCCATTGCTTCCCCATCTATTTACCATGAAGTGATGGGACCAGATGCCATGATCTTAGTTTTCTGAATGTTGAGCTTTAAGCCAACTTTTTCACTCTCCTCTTTCACTTTCATCAAGAGTCTCTTTAGTTCTTCACTTTCTGCCATAAGGATGGTGTCATCTGCATATCTGAGGTTATTGCTATTTCTCCCAGCAATCTTGATTCCAGCTTGTGTTTCATCCAGCCCAGCGTTTCTCATGATGTACTCTGCATATAAGTTATATAAGCAGGGTGACAATATACAACCTTGACATACTCCTTTCGTGATTTGGAACCAGTCTGTTGTTCCATGTCCAGTTCTAACTGTTGCTTCCTGACCTACATACAGATTTCTTAGGAGGCAGGTCAGGTGGGTATTCCCATCTCTTTCAGAATTTTCCACAGTTTGTGGTGATCCACATAGTCAAAGGGTTTGGCATAGTCAACAAAGTAGAAATAGATGTTTTTATGAAACTCTCTTGCTTTTCCAATGATCCAGCAGATGTTGGAAATTTGATCTCTGGTTCCTTGGCCTTTTCTAAAACCAGCTTGAACATCTGGAAGTTCACTGTTCATATACTGTTAAAGCCTGGCTTGGATAATTTTGAACATTACTTTGCTAGTGTGTGAGATGAGTGCAATTGTGTGGTAGTTTGAGCATTCTTTGGCATTACCTTTCTTTGGGATTGGGATGAAAACTGACCTTTTCCAGTCCTGTGGCCACTGCTGACCTTTCCAAATTTGCTGGCATATTGAGTGCAGCACTTTCACAGCATCGTCTTTTAGGATTTGAAATAGCTCAACTGGAATTCCATTACCTCCACTAGCTTTGTTGGTAGTGATGCTTCCTAAGGCCCACTTGACTTCTCATTCCAGGATGTCTGGCTCTAGGTGAGTGATCACACCATCGTGGTTATCTGGGTCATGAAGATCTTTTTTGTTTAGTTCTTCTGTGTATTCTTATCACCTCTTCTTAATATCTTCTGCTTCTGTTAGGTCCATACCATTTCTGTCCTTTATCGAGCTCATCTTTACATGAAATGTCCCCTTGGTATCTCTACTTTCTTGAAAAGATCTCTAGTCTCTCCCATTCTATTGTTTTCCTCTATTTCTTTGCACTGATCACTGTGGAAGGCTTTCTTACCTCTCCTTGCTATTCTTTGAATAAAGTAAGAGAAGTCCTCAGCAGAAAATAGCATTTGAGCAAAGACTTCTTTTTAATTATAATTCATCAAAGAAAGTGAATTCTGAGATATGGTAAATAACTTCAAGAAAACAGAATTACTCAGTCAATTAGCTGGATAAAGCTAAATTACTGAGTGTTTGTTATTTGGTGAGCGTATACTTGGGCATGTGCTTATTAGTAATTCCAAACAGATAGCACCAGGTAACCAGAGCTAGTGAACAGCACTTATTTTTAGGGAAGATTGCTCACCAAGAAAAAAGTTTACATGTTGATCCTTATTTATAAATTTGACATTTAACTCCTTCCTTTGGTAAAACACACTTACTTTGAAAGGACCCAAGCAGATTTTTCTTCTTTTTTTTTGGTCTGTTTATCACTGAGAACCCCTTTCCTGAGCATTTAAAGATATAAAATTAGCACCTTCATCTCAAAGCCACCAGATTCAATGATGAGAACTACCACCTCAGAGTTTTCCTTTAAAGTCCTGTGGTTTTTCAAGTTTTCTCCCTATTAAAAATTTATATGTGCTGTGCTTAGTCACTCTGCTGCTGCTGCTGCTGCTGCTAAGTCGCTTCAGTCGTGTCAACTCTGTGCGACCCCATAGATGGAAGCCCACCAGGCTCCCCTGTCCCTGGGATTCTCCAGGCAAGAACACTGGAGAGGGTTGCCATTTCCTTCTCCAGTGCATGAAACTGAAAAGTGAAAGGGAAGTCGCTTAGTCATGTCCAATTCTTCATGACCCCATGGACTGTAGCCCACCAGGCTCTTCTGTCCATGAGTTTCCCAGGCAAGAATACTGGAGTGGGTTACCATGCCTTCCTCCAGGAGATCTTCCCAACCCAGGGATCATTCCCAGGTCTCCTGCAAAAGATGTATGTATCTGTTTACAATTTTTTTTTTTTTTTTTTGGAAATATACCCCGTTGCCAGAAAAATGTAATGAGCAGTACAGTTACCGGAAGTGGACTGGTAGGTCAAGTGAACCAGTTAGCAAATACATTTCTAGAAATGCATGCTGTTTTGGATGAGTTATTGATTTCATCTGTGAACAGTCTATGGCTAACTTGCTTGTTTCATTTTTAATGCTAACAGACTCATTTGTTGGAACCAGCATGACACATTATAGAATTACATTTGAAAGTGACTTTTGAACACTTATCTACCAGGTCTGTAAATGTTTGGAACATTAACTGCAGAACACATGAACAACTATTAATGGATTTTCTCTCTCATAAAAGGAAGAGTCTATGGTACTGTTCTGCGACAAAACAGTACAGTTATTGTTATACTGACATCTCTGAAAATAGAGGGAAGAGATGGAAATGAGGCTTCCTACTCTTCAAATCAGCCTTAAGCTGTGCTACTTTTTTTTTTCAATTGTCCTTGACTATTTTTATTTACTGACATGCCCTGGCATGAAATTTAATAAAATGAATTTGAATTGTGTGTGTTTATTACCCTGATTTATGAACTACTACTAATCAGTAATAAGGTCAAGATGAGAAAGAGTTTGTTTGTTTCTTTTTTAAACCCTTAAACATTTTTTCTACCTGAAGTTTGGGGAAGCATGCTTTTGTGTATTTTTCTGGTGACTTGCCAATCTACTCTCTAAGTTGTGTTGCTTCTGGCTATAGAATATAATGTCGTGAGTTTCAGCTTGTATGAAAGGAAAAGTCTATTCCTTGAGGACTCTATTCCCATTTCACCAGGTAAAAAATTTCATCCTTCCATCATGTGTACCTATGTCTGTGTGTATATATACATACACACTTAAAGGTATTCTGGTTTTTATTGATGGGATCTATTAATTATTCTAAAAAAGGGTCTATTTATTTTATCTGTTAAAATTATAGATATTCCCCACAACCAGTGTTTGACCTCTTTGCAGTGTCTAAATAAATTCTTGGAAGATTCCTGCTAACAGCCCAGATGTCTGAATTGATGCCATTTGCACAAGTTGGTAAATTTGAGTTGAGTTTAAAGTGTTTGTTAAAGTAAAAGAAGTACACCATCCGTTAAGCATACTTGATGCCTAGAATATAAAAGCCAAGAAAAGTATCTCTAGCCAGGCAGTACTTTTCTCTCTTTACAAATGTTTTTGCTCCTTTTGCTCTTTTTTGGGTTAGAGTCTGAAATTGGCTCAATAAATGTTATTTAAATTCACAATCTCAGTGGGCAGCATTGTTCCAAAATTGAAAGAAACAGTCTCTGAGGAGGCAAACTAAATATTGTGTGAAGAACTTATCTCTAGGGCAAATAGTTCCCATTTTCAGCTTCTTACAACTTAGCCCTCTCCAAGGAAGTTTCCTAATACTTTCATTTATAATCCGAATGATATTTTTGACAGCATATCTCCTCCTCTGACCTGCCACTTGCTCCTGCCTCCCCACACATGCAGTCATAGATAGAGGCGGGAACAGACAAAAAGCTGTCGTGTCCGACTCTTAGCGACCCCATGGACTGCAGCCTACCAGGCTCCTCCATCCATGGGATTTTCCAGGCAAGAGTACTGGAGTGGGGTGCCATTGCCTTCTCCTATATATATATATATATATATATATATATATATATATATATACACATACATATAAAAGAAGGCAATGGCACCCCAATCAGTATTCTTGCCTAGAGAATCCCGTGGACGGAGGAGCCTGGTGGGCTGCTGTCCATAGGGTCACACAGAATTAGACATGACGGAAGTGACTTAGCATGCATGCATGCATTGCAGAAGGAAATGGCAACCCACTCCAGTTTCTTGCCTGGAGAATCACAGGGACAGATGAGCCTGGTGGGCTGCCGTCTATGGGGTCTCACAGAGTCAGACATGACTGAAGCGACTTAGCAGCAGCATATATATATAAACTTGACTGCAATGTTGAGTGAGTAGAAAACAGACTTCCTACTTAGTTATTTAGTATTCTCATATCTCATTAATTTTTTTAAAAAATTTTTAATTGAAGGATAATTGCTTTACAGATTTTTGTGGTTTTCTGTAATAAATAATCAACAAGAATCAGCCATAGGTACACCCATGTCCCCTCCCTCCTGGACCTTCCTCTCATCTTCCTCCCCACCCTACCCTTCAGCCTGTCTCAGAGCCCCTGTTGAGTTCCCTGAGTCATACAGCAAATTCCCATTGGCTATCTGTTTTACATATGGCATTGTAAATTTCTATGTTACTCTCTCCATACATCTCCCCTTCTCCCTTCTCTCCTCCCACCGTGTCCCATAGACCTGTTCTCTATGTCTTTTTCTCCACTGCTGCCCTGGAAATAAATTCATCAGTGCCATTGCTTCAGATTCCACATATATGTGTCAGTATACGATATTTATATTTCTCTTTCTGTTACTTCACTCCATATAATGGGTTCTAGTTTCATCCACCTCATTACAACAGATTCAAATATGTTCCTTTTTATGGCTGAGTAGTATTCCATTGCATATATGTACCACAGCTTCTTTATCCATTCATCTGTCAATGGACATCTAGGTTGCTTCCATGTTCTAGCTATTGTAAATATTGCTACAGTGAACATTGAGGTACATGTGTCTTTTTCAGTTTTAATTTCCTCAGGGTATATGCCTATGAGTGGGATTGCTGGGTCATATGGTGGTGTTTTATTCCTAGCTTTATAAGCAGTCTCCATACCATCTTCCATAATGGCTGTATCAATTTATATTCCCACCAACATTGCAAGAGTATTCCCTTTTCTTCACACCTTCTCCAGCATTTGTTGTTTGTAGACTTTTTGATGATGGCCATTCTGTGTGTGGCCATATCTGTGTGAGATATCTCATTGTGGTTTTCATTTGCTTTTCTCTAATAATAAGAAATGTTGAGCATCTTTTCATGTGTTTATTAGCCCTCTGTGTCTTTGGAGAAATGTCTCTTCAGGTCCTTTCCCACTTATTGATTGGGTTGTCTGCTTTTCTGGTATTGAGTTGTATAAGCTGCCTATATATTTGGAAATCAATCCTTTGTTAGTTGTTTCCTTTGCTATTATTTTCTCCCATTCTGAAGGCTGTCTGTTCACCTTGTTTCTAGTTTCTTTTGCTGTGCAAAAGCTTTTAAGTTTAATTAGGTCCCTCTTGTTTATTTTTGCTTTTATTTCATTCCCATTACTCTAGAAGGTGGGTTATAGAAGATCTTGCTTTGATTTATGTCATCAAGTACTCTGCCTATGTTCTCTTCTATGAGTTTAATAGTTTCTGGTCTTACACTTAGGTCTTTAATCCATTTTGAGTTTATCCTTGTGCATGGTGTTAGCAAGGGTTCTAATTTCATTCTTTTACATGTAGTTGTACAGTTTTCTAGGCACCAATAAATTGAAGAGGGTATCTTTGCCCCATTGTATATTCTTGCCTCCTTTATCAAAAATAAGGTACCCATAGGTGCATGTGTTTATTTCTTGACTATTTGTTCCATTGGTATATATTTCTGTTTGTGTGCCAGTACCATACTGTCTTGATGACTGTAGCTTTGTAGTATAATTTGAAGTCAAGAAGGTTGATTCCTCCAGCTCCATTCTTCTTTCTCAAGACTGCTTTTGCTGTTCAGGGTCTTTTATGTTTCCATATGAATTGTGAAATTCTTGTTCTAGTTCCATGGTTTAATAGGGATTGCATTGAATCTGTAGATAGCGTTTGGTAGTATAGTGATTTTCACAATATTGATTCTTCCTACCCAGGAACATGGAATATCTCTCCATCTGTTTGTGTTGTCTTTGATTTCTTTCATCAGTGTCTTGTAGTTTTCCGAATACAGGTGTTTTGTCTCTTTAGGGAGGTTTATTTCTAGATGTCTTATTCTTTCTATTGCAATGATAAATGGTATTGATTCCTTAATTTCTATTTCTGATTTTTCATTGTTAGTATATAGGAGTACAAGTGACTTCTGTGTATTGACCTTGTACCCCGTCACTTTGCTGAATTCGCTAATTAGCTGTAGTAATTTTCTGATAGTTTCTTTTGGGTTTTCTATGTATATTATCATGCCATCTGCAAACAGTGAAAGTTTTACTTCTTTGCTGACCCGGATTCCTTTTACTTCTTTTCTTATCTAATTAATATAGCTAGGACTTCCAAACAGAGAAGGCAATGGCACCCCACTCCAGTACTCTTGCCTGGAAAATCCCATGGATGGAGGAGCCTGGCAGGCTGCAGTCCATGGGGTCGCTGAGGGTCAGACACAACTGAGCGACTTCACTTTCACTTTTCACTTTCATGCATTGGAGAAGGAAATGGCAACCCACTCCAGTGTTCTTGCCTGGAGAATCCCAGGGACGGGGGAGCCTGGTGGGCTGCCGTCTATGGGGTCGCACGGAGTCGGACATGACTGAGGTGACTTAGCAGTAGCAGGACTTCCAAAACTATGTTGAATAATAGTGGTAAGAGTGGACACCTTGTTTTGTTCCTGATCTTGGAGGGAAAGCTTTTAGTTTTCCACCATTGAGAATTATGTTTGCTGTGGGTTTTTCATATATGGCCTTTACTATGTTGAGGTAGGTTCCTTGTATGCCCATTTTTTGAAATGTTTTTATCATAAATGGATGCTGAATGTTGTCAAAGGATTTTTCTGCATCAAATGATCATATGTTTTTTATCTTTCAATTTGTTGATATGGTGTATCATGTTGATTGATTTGCATATCCTGAAGAATCCTTGCATCCCTGGGATAAACCCAACTTGATTATAGTGTATGAGCTTTTTAATGTGTTGTTGGATTCTATTTGCTAGAATTTGGTTGAGGATTTTTGCATCTATGTTCATCAGTGATATTGACCTGTAATTTTCTTTTTTCATGTTGTCTTTTCCTGGTTTTGGTATCAGGGTGAGTGTGGCCTTAATGGCACCCCACTCCTGTACTCTTGCCTGGAGAATCCCATGGATGGAGGAGCCTGGTAGGTTGCAGTCCATGGGGTTGCTATGAGTCAGACACAACTGAGCAACTTCACTTTCACTTTTCACTTTCATGCATTGGAGAAGGAAATGGCAACCCACTCCAGTGTTCTTGCCTGAAGAATCTCAGGGACAGGGGAGCCTGGTGGGCTGCCGTCTGTGGGATCGCACAGAGTCAGACACGACTGAAGCAACTTAGCAGCAGCAGCAGAATGAGTTTGGAAGTATTCCTTCCTCTGCAATTTTTTGGAAGGGTTTCAGAAAAATAGGCATTAGCTCTTCTCTAAATGTTTGATAGAATTCCCCTGTGAAGCCATCTGGCCCTGGGCCTTTGTTTTCGGGGAGATTTTTGATCACTGTTTCAATTTCAGTCCTTGTAATTGGGGTTCATAATTTCTATTTCTTTCTGGTTCAGCCTTGGGAGGCTAATCTTTTTTAAGTATCTGTCCATTTCCTCTAGGTTGTCAATTTTATTAGCATATAGTTGTTCATAATATTCTCATATGATCCTTTATATTTCTGGGTTGTCTGTTGTAATCTCTCCTTTTTCATTTCTAATTTTATAGATTTGATTTTTCTCCCTTTTTTTCTTGATGAGTCTGGATAGTGGTTTGTCAATTTTGTTTATTTTCTTAAAGAACCAGCTTTTAGTCTTATTAATCTTTACTATTGTTTCCTTCATTTTTTTTCTCATTTATTTCTGCTCTGATTTTTATGATCCCCTTCCTTCTGCTGACTTTGGGGTTTTTTTATTCTTCTTTTCCAGCTGCTTTAGATATAGTGTTAGGCTATCTATTTGATTTTTTTCTTGTTTCTTGAGGTATGTTGTACTGCTATAAACCTCCCTCTTAGAACTGCTTTTGCTGAATCCCATAGATTTTGGGTCCTCGTGTTTTCATTGTCATTTGTTTCTAGGAATCTTTTGATTTCTTTTCTTATTTTTCAGTAACCTCTTTGTTATTTAGTAATGTGTTATTTAATTCCCATAATTTGTGGTTTTTGCTGTTTATATAGTTGATATATAGTTGATATATAGTTGATATATAGTTGATAGTTGATATCTATTCTCATAGCATTTTGATCAGAGAATTGATACAATTTCTTTGATACAATTTCATCAAATTGTATCAATTGATACAATTTCAATTTTCTTAAATTTATTGAGGCTTGAATTGTGGCCCAAGCCACAATCTGTGGCTTGATTGTGGCCCAAGATGTGGTCTATCCTGGAGAATGTTCCATGTGCACTTGAGAAGAAAGTGTATTCTTCTACATTTGGATGGAAAGTCCTGAAGATATCAAATAGAACCATTTGCTCTAATGTTTCATTTAAGTTTCATGTTTCCTTATTGTTTCTCTCTTTTGATGATCTGTCCACTGGTGAAAGTGGGGTGTTAAAGTCCTCTACAATTGTTGTGTTGCTGTTGATTTCTTCTCTTAATGCCTGTTAATGTTTGCCTTATGTATTAAGGTGCTCCTATGTTGGGTACATAGACATTTACAGTTGTTATGTCTTCTTCTTGGATTGATCCCTTGATCATTATGTACTGTCCTTTGTCTCCTTTAATATTATTTATTTTAAAGTCTATTTTGTCTGAAATAAGGATTGCCATTCCAGCTTTCTTTTGGTTTCTATTCCATTCACATGGAATATCTTTTTCCTTCATTTTACTTTCAATCTGTATGTGTCTCTAGATCTGAAGTGGGTCTCCTGTAGGGAGCATATATGTGAGCCCTGTTTTTGTATCCATTCAGTCAGCCTGTATCTTTTGGTTGGTGCATTTAATCTGTTTACATTTAAAGTAATTATTGATGCATATGTTCCTATTGGCATTTTCTTGATTGTTTTGGGTTTGTTTTGTAGGTCTTTCCTTTCTCTTGTGTTTACTGGCTATGAGAGTCCCTTTAGTATTTGTTGCAAGACTGGTTTGGTGGTGCTGAATTCTCTTAACTTCTGCTTGTCTGTAAAGCTTTTGATTTCTCCATCAATTTTGAATGAGGTCTTTGCCAGGTATAGTAATCACAGTTGTAGGTTTTTCTCTTTCAGTACTTTAAATATATCCTGTCACTCCCTTCTGGCCTATAGAGTTTCTGTTGAAAGACCTGCTGTTAATCATATGGGTTTTCCCTTGTATGTTACTTCTTGCTTTTCCCTTGATGATTTTAATATTCTTTCTTTGTGCTTAATCTCTGTTAGCTTGATTAATGTGTGTCTTGATATGTTTATCCTTGAGTTTAACCTGTAAGTGAGTCTCTCCACTTCTTGGACTTAATTGACTGTTTCCTTTCCCATGTTGGGGAAATTTTCAACCATAATTTCTTCAAAAATTTTCTCAATGCTTTTTTTTCTTCTTCTTGCTCTGGGACCCCTATAACTCAAATGTTGGTGCATTTAATATTGTCCCAAAGGTCTCTGAGGCTATCTTCAATTCTCTTCATTCTATCCTTCTATTCTGCTCTTCAGCAATTATTTCCACCATCCTATCCTCCAGCTCAGTCATGAGTGACTAAACTGATCCTCCAGCTCACTTATCCATTCCTCTGCCTCAGTTATTCTGCTATTGGTTCCTTCTATAGTATTTTTAATTTCAGTAATTGTGTTACTCATCTCTGTTTGCTTATTCTTTATTTCTTCTATGTCCTTGATGATTGTATTAACTGTGTTAAATGCTTCTTGCATTTTCTCCATTCTATTTTCAAGTCTTCAGAGCATCTTTACTATCGTTATTCTGAATTCTCTTTCAGGAAGGGTGTTTATTTCCTCTTCGTTTATTTGGTTTTTTGAGTTTCTACCTTGCTCTTTCATTTGTGCTGTATTTCTGTCTTTTCATCTTTTTTTGTCTAACTTGCCCCACTTGAAGTCTCCTTTTCCCAGGCTTTAGGGTTGTATTACTTCTTCCTTTGAGTTTTGCCCTTGGAGGGAAATGTTGGTTGGGTGATTTGAGTTGCTCTCTTGTTAGGGGTGACTTGTGCCTGTTTCTAGTGGGAGGATTTCAAGTAGGTAATTATGGAAATACTGGGACATATATACACACACTTCCACACATACAGTTATAACCAACGTGTTCTACAGAAAAGAGTACAGGAGATTGATTTGGAGAGCAAGGGAAACCAGAGGTGATATCAACCAATTGAAAGCAGAGTTAGCTAATGCTTAGTCTGGAAATCTGAGCATGAGCAGAGGGTCAGCTGGGGAATATAGCATAGAGAGCTCAACAATTTAACTTACTTGGTGAAAGAAGGAAAAGTGAAGGGAAAAGGGGAGAATAAAAAAAGAGAAAGAGAAAAGAAAGGGAGAAGGGAGGGAAAAGAGAAAAGGAGGGGGTGGAGAAGAGGATTAAAAAGAGAGAAAAAATAGAAAAGTAAAGATGAATAGACGTATGTTGAAAAGATTTATGTATATTCAGGAATAGCTACAGCAAGTAAAGAACTGAATATACTAAAAACAAAATCCAAAATACTCATTAAGAACAAAGAAAAAAAGTGAGAAAGAGAAAAAAATAGAAAAAAATCTTAAAATGATTTTTTCTTCTTTTTTTGACAAAATACGCAAGAAGAAAACTCCACAGCACCACAAAAGGCTAGTATGGAGGTGGAAATATTTAGGGGGGATAAGCCGTGTGATTTATAAGAAAAAAAAGAAGATGAAATCTAAAATGATTTTTCTTTTAACAAGGAAAACTCCACAACACCCTTAAAGGATAATGTGGTGGTGGAAATATGTTGGGGAATAAAGAGTGTGATTTATAAGAAGAAAGACTCTTAAAATGATTTTTTTTTTCATTTTTATAACAAGAAAAGCAAAGAGGAAAACTCCACAGCACCACTAAAGGTTAGTGTGAAGGTGGAAATATGTTGTGGGAATAAACACTGTGATTTATAAAAGAAAAAATGAAAATAAAGAAAAAAGTTTAAAAAAGGTTCTGAAAATTGTAGCTCTTGGTTGTGGAGTCTGCCGCGGTGGATGGGGTTAGGTTGGTGTGTTGTGATGTTTTCCTGGTTGGGGAGCTTGTGCCTGTGTTCTGCTTGATGGAGCTGGATCTCCTCTCTCTGAAGGGCAGAGCAGTGTCCAGTAGCAGGTTTGGGAGTGTCTATAAAAGAGGTGGCAAGAATACACAGAAGAACTGTACAAAAAAGATCTTCACGACCCAGATAATCATGAAGGTGTGACCACTCACCTAGAGCCAGATATCCTGGAATGTGAAATCAAGTGGGCCTTAGAAAGCATCACTACGAACAAAGCTAGTGGAGGTGATAGAATTCCAGTTGAGCTATTCCAAATCCTGAAAGATGATGCTGTAAAAGTGCTGCACTCAATATGCCAGCAAATTTGGAAAACTCAGCAGTGGCCACAGGACTGGAAAAGGTCAGTTTTCATTCCAATCCCAAAGAAAGGCAATGCCAAAGAATGCTCAAACTACCTCACAATTGTACTCATCTCACATGCTAGTAAAGTAATGCTCAAAATTCTCCAAGCCAGGCTTCAGCAATACGTGAACTGTGAACTTCCAGATGTTCAAGCTGCTTTTAGAAAAGGCAGAGGAACCAGAGATCAAATTGCCAACATCCACTGGATCATGGAAAAAGTAAGAGAGTTCCAGAAAAACATCTATTTCTGCTTTATTGACTGTGCCAAAACCTTTCTGTGGATCACAATAAACTGGAAAATTGTTCAAGAGATGGGAATACCAGACCACCTGACCTGCCTCTTGAGAAACCTATATGCAGGTCAGGAAGCAACAGTTAGAACTGGACATGGAACAACAGACAGGTTCCAAATAGGAAAAGGAGTATGTCAAGGCTGTATATTGTCACCCTGCTTATTTAACTTCTATGCAGAGTACATCATGAGAAACGCTGGACTGGAAGAAGCACAAGTTGGAATCAAGATTGCCAGGAGAAATATCAATAACCTCAGATAAGCAGATGAAACCACCCTTATGGCAGAAAGAGAAGAGGAACTAAAAAGCCTCTTGATGAAGGTGAAAGAAGAGAGTGAAAAAGTTGGCTTAAAACTCAACATTCAGAAAACAAGGATCATGGCATCTGGTCCCATCACTTCATGGGAAATAGATGGGGAAACAGTGGAAACAGTGTCAGACTTTATTTTTTGGGGCTCCAAAATCACTGCAGATGGTGACTGCAGCCATGAAATTAAAAGATGCTTACTCCTTGGAAGGAAAGTTATGACCAAACTAGATAGCATATTCAAAAGCAGAAACATTACTTTGCCAACAAAGGTCCATCTAGTCAGGGCTATGGTTTTTCCAGTGGTCATGTATGGATGTGAGAGTTGGACTGTGAAGAAAGCTGAGCGCCAAAGAATTGATGCTTTTGAACTGTGGTGTTGGAGAAGACTCTTGGGAGTCCTTGGACTGCAAGGAGATCCGACCAGTCCACTCTGAAGGAGATCAGCCCTGGGATTTATTTGAAAGGAATGATGCTAAAGCTGAAACTCCAGTACTTTGGCCACCTCATGCGAAGAGTTGACTCATTGGAAAAGACTCTGATGCTGGGGGGGATTGGGGGCAGGAGGAGAAGGGGATGACAGAGGATGAGATGGCTGGATGGCATCACTGACTCGATGGATGTGAGTCTCAGTGAACTCCGGGAGTTGGTGATGGACAGGGAGGCCTGGCATGTTGTGATTCATGGGGTCGCAAAGAGTCGGACACGACTGAGCGAATGAACTGAACTGAACTGATGGGTACAGTATGCCTTTGGGCAATGGATCTAGCTTTTGTAGTGTTGCTGCTGATGCTGCTGCTAAGTCGCTTCAAACATATCGGACTCTGTGAGACCCCATAGACGGCAGCCTACCAGGCTCCCCGGTCCCTGGGATTCTCCAGGCAGCAACACTGGAGTGGGTTGCCATTTCCTTCTCCAACGCATGAAAGTGAAAAGTGAAAGTGAAGCCTCTCAGTCGTGTCTGACTCTTCGTAACCCCATGGACTGCAGCCTACCAGGCTCCTCCGTCCATGGGATTTCCAGGCAAGAGTACTGGAGTGGGGTGCCATTGCCTTTGTAGTGCTGCTGCTGCTGCTGCTAAGTGTTAGGCGCATCTATTTCCACAGCTGCTTCAAAGTGGCCCTCTCAGCATATCTGCAGTGCTGCCAGCCCCATACTTGCCCCTGTGGTCATTGCTCATGCTTCTGTTCCCCTGTCCCGCCCTGTGCTGCTGGCCAAAACTTGCTAGGTAGGTGCTCGTGTGGATCCTTCTGCTCCACAGTGACTTGTGTGGCCTTCCCTCAGCCCCCATAGCTCTCCCTCTTTGTCGTGGGGCTTGTGTGCACTTGTTTTGGCTCCCCGGGCCTGTCCTTTGCTTCCAGAGCTTGTGTGCACTTCTCCTGGCTTCCCGGGTGTTCACTCTGTGCTGCCCTTTATGCTGGCTGTGTTTGTCTGAGGTGTCACACTCAGCTACCTGGGCCCACCGTCTGTGCTGCAAGGGTTGTGTGCACTGGCTGGGTTTGTATGCCGTGCCACTCTCAGTTCCCCAGGCCACTGTCTGTTTGGGTCCATGGTCCAGAAGCTGTTAATGGGCTGAGAAGTGCAGCTTTCTCTGTTTACGGCCCTCCAAATCCCTGGGATTTTTTTTTTTTTTGCCTGATTTTTCTTTGCCTGGTTTTCTGAGACTTCACAGCTCCTCTTTGGGCCCTCCTGTGAAGGGTTTCCCTTTGCATGGGAGCCCCTCCTGTTTCAGGGCTCATTCCCTCCCATGGGGCACAAGCTCCTGCCCAGAAGTTCTCCATCCTTTGCCCAGAAGTTCTCTGTCTTTTCCCTTTTGATGTCTCCCTCCTCTCTGTTACCTCATTTCAGGGAGCTTAATCTGTCCCCCTGGAGGCCTGGGGTCTTCCGCTGTTGCTTAGAGGTTGCTTTGTAGGAGTTGTTTCATATCTTAATGAGTTTTTGATGTATTTGTGGGGAGGCTGGAGATCTCCCTGTCTAACTCTTCTGCCATTTTCCTTCATCCCTCCCATTAATTTTTGAGCCTTAGGGTGCTCAGGATTGCATCATGAATTTTAACACTCTGACTTTTGTGTGTAATCATATTCCTAGGATAGGTATATTTCAAGAGGTTCCTCTTAATAAGACCTTATATTTGTATAGTTGCATAAGAGTTTACCAAAGAACTGTCATAGGTGTTCCTGACATCTGTTTACCCTGGAAATCGGGAAGGGATTTTGCCCCCATTCGACAATTGATGATGCTGAGTATTGGGCTTCCCAGGTATTGCTGGTGATAAAGAACCCACCTGCCAATGCAGGAGACTAAAGAGACGCAGGTTCCATCCCTGAGTTGGGAAGATTGCCTGGAGAAGGAAATGAGAACCCACTCCAGTATTCTTGCCTGGAGAACCCCTATGGACAGAGGAGCCTGGTGGGCTTCAGTCCATAGGGTCACAAAGAGTCTGACATGACTGAAGCGACTTAGCATACACACACACGAGTAAAAGAAAAACCTCCACTCCACCTGCAACTGAGCATGCCTGCAAAATGTTATCTAGTTGTTACAGGCATTCAAACATCTGTGAGAAAAGAATCTACTTAAAATATGTTATTCTAAATAATATCCGAATGCCTCTAGGTCCTACAGTCTATGGGAGAGAGACAGGTGATATATGTTAGTTGAATTTTTTTTTTTTTTTCATTTAGAATTTAGTGAGGTTTAGGTTATAAGAAATTCTATCTTATTTCCAGGAGACAGAGGAGGACACAGACTTAGGCTGCAAAATAGCTGCATTTTGTCTTTCCTGTTGCCCTTCCTCTGTCCCCCTCCATCTTGCCCTGTGTCCTCCAGGTGATAAGCTGTGAATCCCTTCTTCCTAGCTCCCTGGGCTCCCATGTTAGGCTCAGCTTCTCCAAACTTCACTGTTCATCAGCTGACTCTTTGGACAGAACATTTAGTGTATGGTGAGGTGTTACAGAAGAGCAACGAAAATATCCCAACTGTACTGCTAACTTGCTGACCTCCAGAAGACTTCAGGCTTTTGGTTTTTGTTTTTATCTTTAAACCTCCACATCATGAATCACATTTATAGGACCACAGAGGAAGCTGGAATATCTGTGGGATTGAATGAAGTATGTCACAAAGATTGATGGTAGCATTGCTTCTTTTTTATTGCTTCATTGATTTTAAATCAAGTTGAGTACTGACCAGATAGTGATGTATGTGTCTGGCTTTAGAGGAAGCAGGATGAGTGGACCAAGAAGGTAAAGAGAGAGAATGAGCAGAATGAGACACTGAGGTGAGATGACAGACAAAGTGAGGTTGATCAGTGTACCAGTGAACTAATCTCAGTTTTTCTTACAACCATTCATTCCACCATTCATACCCACTCCTGACTGTGTGACTCTCCCAGAACCCCTATGATATTCACTAGGGCTCATGACCCAAAATTTGAAGACTTGCTCAGTAATAAAGGCCAGCATATCCTGAGAGATAGTGCTCAGTCATTCAGTTGTGCCTGACTCTTTGCAACCCCATGAACTGTACATGCCAGGCTCCTCTGTCCATGGGAATTTTCCAGGCAAGAATACTGGAATGGGTTGCCATGTTCTACTCCAGGGATCCTGAGTGATTACCAGATGCCAGTTACTATACCACAGTGGGTGGGCAGGGCTTCCATGGTGGCTCAGCCAGTAAAGAATCTGCCTGCAATATGGGAGACCAGGGTTTGAGCTCTGGGTTGGGAAGATCCCCTGGAAAAGGGAAAGGCTACCCACTCCAGGATTCTGGCCTGGAGAATTCCATGGACTGTATAGTCCATGGGGTTGCAAAGAGCTGGACATGACTGAGTGACTTACACATACCCCACTCTTTAAGTATATGGTCACATTTAATCCTCCCCACAGATTGTAGCCTAATTTGACATAAAGGGAATTGAGACAAAAAGAGGATTAAGAACATTCTGAGCACCCCAGGTCCTAAAATAAGGAGAAGAGAAAGAAAGCCAGGCAGGTTGGACTCCAGGGGTGAAGTTGCCAACCATGTTCTGTGAAAATCTTTGGGTTTCACTGAAATGAGGGTTCCATTACCCTCAAAGCTGTCCATGCTTCCACTGGCTATTCTGTTTTACAAGAATTTCCTAAGACTATTAGTTTTATATTTTTTTCAAGTATTAGCCTTGAAAATATTTCTTCCAATGAAATTATTTCATGTATGTTGCAGTAAAAACAATGTATATTTCCCTTTACTTTCATCATAAGACATAACTTAGGAAAAACTAAATGCAAGTGTCTTCCTACTAAAATGAAATTACATGAAAATAATACAGCTAGAGAAGTTGCTCTCATTTCATTTTCAGGGAGCAAAAATTCTCATTATTCTAAATGATGTAGTCCTGAGATTGGGCACAAAAATAAAGGAATCCCAAGGCATGTTGTAAAGAGCCGACGCATTGGTAAAGGCCCTGATGCTGCGAAAGATTGACGGCTAAAGGAAAAGGGGGTGGCAGAGGATGAGATGGTTAGATAGCATCACCAACTCCACAGACATGAATTTAAACAAACTCCAGGAGATAGTGGAGGACAGAGGAGCCTGAAGTGCTGCAGTCTAGTGTTTAAGATCTTTTACTTAGCCATCAAGTCGTTGGTAAATAATCATTGTATAGATGAGTAAAAGGCACTTACCTGAAGCTTCATCTAATCAAAGGTAACATACCTTGGTTATGGCTGTTGTTCAGTCACCGAGTCACGTCCAGTTCTTTGTGACCCCATGGACTGCAGCACACCAGGCTTCCGTGTCCTTCACTATCTCCTGGAGTTTGCTCAAACTCATGTCCGTTGAGTCAAATGATGCCATCCAACCATCTCATCTTTGTCACCCCCCCTTTCCTCCTGTCCTCAATCTACTCCAGCATTAGGGTCTTTTCCAATGAGTTGGCTCTTTGCATCCGGTGACCGCAGTATTGGAGCCTTACAATATGCAAGCATTTTCAACAGTGCTGTGGACGATCTCATGAGATATAATTTACATATGTAATTCTGTCCAAGGTTAAAATATAACTATGCAAAGTTATTTGCATGTTGAGCAATTATAAAATCAGAGTATTCTTTAAGAAAACTTCCTAATTCCATGCTTCCTTTTAAATCTAATTTGCATTATTATTGTGGAAATTAAAACATTACAGTGTTTTATTTTGTTTATGTCATAGTGCATGGTATACATTTCCTGCTAAAAATCTATAGTCTATTTTCCTCCTTTCAAAGGCAAATATATTTTAATACAAAACTAGACTTTAAATAATAATAGTTTTATGCTACAGTGTGAGCACATAAATATACAAGAAAGAATATTGATCAAAAACTAATGAATACAATTCCCATGGCAGTAAAATGTCAGGAAACTGGTACTGTTGATAAATGCTTATGAGAATGGAGCTCTCATTTTTTTCTGCAGCCAATAAAAAGATGAGGTTTCTTTAGAGAGAAATACAGTTTTCCCCAAGATCTCAAAGACTGTATTATTTTGCTGCTTATTTGTCAAACAAAAAATGAAGATTTCAGAATAGGCATAAAATGAGTGAAAGATGAAAACTAAGAAAAACCACAGAAAAAGGGCTTGTGACGAAAGGACTTAATCAAGTGTCTAGGGACCTGGGAGTGCTCTGGGCCTAATTGTGGTCAATAGGGAGAAACTGGGTTTTTTGCAATTTCCTTTTGTTTTAGGATTTTGTTTGTTTGTTTGTTTGTTTTTGCCCACACTGAGTGATTTGTGGGATCTTAGTTCCCTGACCAGGAATCGAACCCGCACTCCCGGCAATGGAATTGCAGAGACCTAACCACTGAAAGTCACTCAAGTGTGTTTGACTCTTTGCAACCCCATGGACTATAGAGTCCATGCAATTCTCCAGGCCAGAATACTGGAGTGGGTAGCCTTTCCCTTCTCCAGGGGATCTTCCTGACCCAGGGATCAAATCCAGGTCTCCTGCATTGCAGGCGGATTCTTTACCAGCTGAGCCACAAGGGACTTCCCTGGTGGCTCAGATGGTAAAGCGTCTGTCTACAATGCGGGAGACCTGTGTTCTATCCCTGGGTCAGGAAGATTCCCCGGAGAAGGAAATGGCAACCCACTCCAGTATCTTGTCTGGAAAATCCCATGGATGGAGGAGCCTGGTGTCCAGGGTGTCGCAAAGAGTCAGACATGAATGAGTGACTTCACTTTCACTTTCACCCATTGAAAAGGAAACATATTCCCATTTGAATGCAGAGTTCCAAAGAACAGCAAGGAGAGATAAGAAAGCCTTCCTCAGTGATCAATGCAGAGAAATAGAGGAAAACACCAGAACGGGAAAGACTAGATCTCTTCAAGAAAATTAGAGATACCAAGGGAACGATAAAGAACAGAAATGGTATGGACCTAACAGAAGCAGAAGATATTAAGAGGTGGCAAGAATACACAGAAGAACTATACAAAAAAAAATATTCATGACCCAGATAATCACGATGGTGTGATCATTCACCTAGAGCCAGACATCCTGGAATGTGAAGTCAAGTGGGCCTTAGAAAGCATCACTACGAACAAAGCTAGTGGAGGTGATGAAATTCCAGTTGAGCTATTTCAAGTCCTGAAAGATGATGCAGTGAAAGTGCTGCACTCAATATGCCAGCAAATTAGAAAACTCAGCAGTGGCCACAGGACTGGAAAAGGTCAGTTTTCATCCCAATCCCAAAGACAGGCAATGCCAAAGAATGCTCAAACTACTGCACAATTGCACTCATCTCACATGCTAGTAAAGTAATGCTCAAAATTCTCCAAGCCAGGCTTCAGCAGTACATAAACTGTGAACTTCCAGATGTTCAAGCCAGTTTTAGAAAAGGCAGAGGAACCAGAGATCAAATTGCCAATATCTGATCGATCATCAAAAAAGCAAGAGAGTTCCAGAAGAACATCTATTTCTGCTTTATTGACTATGCCAAAGCCTTTGATTGTGTGGATCACAATAAACTGTGGAAAATTCTTCAAGAGAAAGGAATACCAGACCACCTGACCTGCCTCTTGAGAAACCTATATGCAGGTCAGGAAGCAACAGTTAGAACAGGACGTGGAACAACAGACTGGTTCCAAATAGGAAAAGGAGTACTCAAGGCTGAATATTGTCACCCTGCTTATTTAACTTATATGCAGAGTACATCATGAGAAACGCTGGGCTGGAAGAAGCACAAGCTGGAATCAAGATTGCCAGGAGAAATACCAATAACCTCAGGGATGCAGATGACACCACTCTTATGGCAGAAAGTGAAGAGGAACTAAAAAGCCTCTTGATGAAAGTGAAAGAGGAGACTGAAAAAGTTGGCTTAAAGCTCAACATTCAGAAAACTAAGATCATGGCATCTGGTCCCATCACTGCATGGGAAATAGATGGGGAAACAATGGAAACAGTGGCAGACTTTATTTTGGGGGCTCCAAAATCACTGCAGATGGTGATTGGAGCCATGAAATTAAAAGATGCTTACTCCTTGGAAGGAAACTTATGACCAACATAGATGACGTATTAAAATGCAGAGACATTACTTTGCCAACAAAGGTCCATCTAGTCAAGGCTATGGTTTTTCCAATGGTCATGTATGGATGTGAGAGTTGGACTGTGAAGAAAGCTGAGTACTGAAGAATTGATGCTTTTCAACTGTGGTGTTGGAGAAGACTCTTGAGAGTCCCTTGGACTGCAAGGAGATCCAACCAGTCCATCCTAAAGGAGATCAGTCCTGGGTGTTCATTGGAAGGACTGATGCTGAAGCTGAAACTCCAGTACTTTGGCCACCTCATACAAAGAGTTGACTCATTGGAAAAGACCCTGATGCTGGGAGGGTTGGGGGCAGGAGGAGAAGGGGACGACATAGGATGAGATGGCTGGATGGCATCACCGACTCGATGGACATGAGTTTGAGTGAACACTGGGAGTTGGTGATGGACAGGGAGGCCTGGCGTGCTGCGATTCATGGGGTCACAAAGCGTCAGGCACGACTGAGCGACTGTACTGAACTGAACTGAAGGTTCAAAGGCTCTCAAAGTGTTTGCGTGGGAAGTCGCTTCAGTTGTGCCTAACTCTTTGTGACCCCTTAGACTGTAGGCTCCTCTGTCCATGGAATATTTCAGGCAAGAATACTGGAGTGGGTTGCCATGCCCTCCTCCAGGGCTCAGACTGTTTAATTAAACATTAAAATGAATGTTTAATTTTAACCAAAATTGAAAATATTCCTGATGAAGGTTGAGACACAGATCTAAAGGAAGAAGTGCTTGCATCAAAGTCTTTAATGACTTAGATTTTTAATAAATATGGAGATTTATAAAGGAAAAATGAATAATAACAAATGACTAGAAAAATTTTAAACATATTGGTGTTTATCTCTATAAGATGGGGTAATTTTTGTGAGTGTGGTTTTTCATCCTTTGGTTTTTTTCTGTCTAAAAAATTTTTCCATGGGGATTTACACAGCTTTTAAACTTGGAAATTAACAATAAATGTTATTTTATAATAGAAATATAAGATCATCACTAAATACAGAGAGTGACACAAACATATAAGAAGTATACAAGGAAGGCTGAGCTCCAAAATGAACTTCTTTAGAGAAGGAAGGGAGGGAGAAAGAGAGGTGGAGGAAGATGTTATTCATGGAAACAGCAAGAAATAAAATTAATAAGGAAGAAAATTAAAGCCAAGTAACGACAGGATTGAAGGATGGCTGTTTGTTGGTAGGAAAAGAAATAAAAGTCCTCAATACTAATCGTGTCTCTCTTTCCCTTGTGGTTCAGCTGGTAAAGAATCTGCTGCAGTGTGGGAGACCTGGGTTCAATTCCTGGGTTGGGAAGATTCCTTGGAGAAGGGAAAGGCTACCCACTCCAGTATTCTGGCCTAGAGAATTCCATGGACTGTATAGTTCATGGGGTCGCAAAGAGTCGGACATGACTGAGCAACTTTCATCATAATCTTTTCAGTAAAGGAGATTAATCTTTGTAGCAGAACTGAGAGAATAAATATTGAAATGAAGGTCTGGTCTGAGAGAAGAGACTCTTTCAAGTAAGATGTTTTCCAAGACAGGGTAATATTGATCAGAAGACAATCTATTATATTTGAGCAGAAAAATGAATCAGATTTAGTTAATAGAATATAAGCATGTAAATTTAGGGGTGCCATTGAAGGAAACAGATAAGATAAGTAGATCAGTCTGCATTGATAAGAATGAGATGAATCTCATCTGATTGAGTTTGTTTCTAAGACTCTTACAGTTGCCTTGGCAATGGGGCTCTCACTCATGCAGAAAGGAGAAAAGCAATGAACAATAATGTGGACTTCAGCAATGCATGTCCCAGTTAATTCTATTATCTCAGAACATCAGAAAAAGTATTTGGGAGAGGTTTGTGTTGTGGACAAATGATGAGTTCAGGAATAAATTACAATGGATTCTAAATAAAGGAGATTTTAGTGAGCCTACACATTCTGAAACATTGCAGGATCCCTCAGTCAGGCCTGTCTATGGCAGGCATGGTCATGCATTAATGAACCAGGTCTTAGGCACCTCTCTTGTTTCTGCTGGTCCTCCTTGGAGTGCCATGTTGTGTGGGAAATATCCTCAAGTTTTGGGGTGGTAAAGATTTTTTTTTTTAAAGATAGGTCCTTTTCTTTTTATTTATTTATTTGTTTCAGGTTGCAATGGGTCTTCACTGCTGCGCGGGCTTTCTCTACTTGCAGAGAGGGGGGCTACTCTTGAGTTGCAAGGCACAGGCTTCTCGTTGCAGTGGCTTCTCTTGTTGAGGAGCACGGGCTCCAGGCAAGCAGGCTTCAGTGGTTGCAGCACCAGGGCTCCTCAGTTGTGGCTTTCCAGCCCTAGACCATGCAGGCTTCAGTAGTTAGGGCACATGGGCTTAACTGCTCCACGACATGTGGAATCTTCCCGGACCAGGGTTCAAACCTGTGTCCCCTGCACTGGCAGGCAGATTCTTTATCCACTGTGCCACCAGGAAGGTCCAAGATCTCTCTCTCTCTCTCTTTTTTTTTTTTTTTTTTACTAATTTTTAATGGAGTACATTTGATTTACAATGTTGTGTTAGTTTCTGCTGTAAGGCAAAGTGATTCAGTTATACATATACATATATCTACTCTTTTTAAGATTCTTCTCCCACATAGGTCATCACAGAGTACAGTACTGACCTACTGTGCTACACAGTGGGTCCTTATTAGTTATCTATTTTATACATAGTAGTGTACACATGTCAATCTCAGTCTCCCAATTTATCCCTCTTCCCGTCTTTCCCTCTTGGTAACCTTGAGTTTGTTTTTTGTGCCTGTGATTCTATTTCTGTTTTTTAAGTAGGTCCATTTGTCATTTGTATCATTTTTTTTAATTTAAAAAAAAAGGGTAGAGTTCATTTTACTGACAGCTTTGGATAACAAACTTGAGATACTGGCCAGTGGGGCAACTTGTTACCTTCACACTGCCACAAAGGAAATTCAGAACCACCTAGAAAGATTTGGAAAGGAGTTGTCATGGAGTGCTTAAAAGTGAGATCATGGCAACACTGTCGGTTATTTTTGAAAAATCTTGGCAAATAAGAGAAGCACTTGGTGGCTGCACATGAGCACATTTCAGCCCAATTTTACACACTGGGGGAAAGAAAGGATTAGACAACCTGAGGCTTGACAATGACAACTGTTAAAAATCTGGAATGGAATATAAAAACAAAGGTGGATTGGAATAATGTGGAAAAGAAAGTATAGTGATGAAAAGAACAGTTTGCCTCATAACTCCTTTCTTTTTACAATTTGGAAGATAAAGTATGGTAAATGGGTATCTGTACTTCAGCATAGTTTTGATAAGTTTTCTCATTATTTTCTTGTATACAAGCTAGATTAGTATAGCTGTGTCAGGGACCGTTTAGAAACGTTCAGTTCAGTTGCTCAGTCATGTCCAACTCTTTGCGACCCCGTGAATCGTAGCACGCCGAGCCTCCCTGTCCACCACCAACTCCCAGAGTTCACTCAAACTCACATCCATCGAGTTGGTGATGCCATCCAGCCATCTCATCCTCTGTCATCCCCTTCTTCTCCTGCCCCCAATCCCTCCCAGCATCAGAGTCTTTTCCAATAAGTCAACTCTTTGCATAAGGTGGCCAGAGTACTGGAGTTTCAGCTTCAGCATCATTCCTTCCAAAGAACACCCAGGGTTGATCTCCTCTAGAATGGACTGGTTGGATCTCCTTGCAGTCCAAGGGACTCTCAAGAGTCTTCAACACCGCAGTTCAAAAGCATCAATTCTTTGGTGCTCCGCCTTCTTCACAGTTAAACTCTCACATCCATACATGACCACTGGAAAAACCATAGCCTTGACTAGACGGACCTTTGTTGGCAAAGTAATATCTCTGCTTTTGAATACGATATCTAGGTTGGTCATAACTTTCATTCCAAGGAGTAAGCGTCTTTTAATTTTATGGCTGCAATCACCATCTGAAGTGATTTTGGAGCCCCCAAAATAAAGTCTGACACTGTTTCCACTGTTTCCCCATCTATTTCCCATGAAGTGGTGGGACCGGATGCCATGATATTCGTTTTCTGAATGTTGAGCTTCAAGCCAACTTTTCCACTGTCCTCTTTCACTTTCATCAAGAGGCTTTTGAGTTCCTCTTCACTTTCTGCCATAAGGGTGGTGTCATCTGAATATCTGAGGTTATTGATATTTCTCCTGGCAATCTTGATTCCAGCTTGTGCTTCCTCCAGCCCAACATTTCTCATGATGTACTCTGCATATAAGTTAAATAAGCAGGGTGATAATATACAGCCTTGACGTACTCCTTTTCCTATTTGGAACCAGTCTGTTGTTTCATGTCCAGTTCTAACTGTAGCTTCCTGACCTGCATATAGGTTTCTCAAGAGGCAGGTCAGGTGGTCTGGTATTCCCATCTCTTTCAGAATTTTCCACAGTTTATTGTGATCCACACAGTCAAAGGCTTTGGCATAGTCAATAAAGCAGAAATAGATGTTCTTCTGGAACTCTTTTGCTTTTTTGATGATCCAGTGGATGTTGGCAATTTGATCTCTTGTTCCTCTGCCTTTTCTAAAACCAGCTTGAAACATTAGATAACTGTATTCTTCAAGTTTTGAACTTTGGAGTGATGTCAAATAGAACAGAGATTTCTAGATGGGAATTCCAGCTTGCTGTTCTCATCCTTATATCCTTACATTTGGATAAAGGTATAGAGTAGGTTTGAGACTTCCCTGGTGGCTCAGTGGTAAAGAAGCCATTTGCAGTGCAGAAGACACAGGTTCAATCCCTTATCAGGGAAGATAGATCCCTTGGAGAACAAAATGGCAACCCACTCCAGTATTCTTGCCTGGAGAATCCCATGGACAGGGGAGCCTGGAGGGCTATAGTCTGTAGGGTCACAAGAGTTGGATACAACTTAGCAACTAAACTACCACCACCATAGTAGGCTCATCAGTTCAAGAATGGCATAAAGTTAGGAAGGACAGTAGATACATTAGAAGATCAAGATCTGAAAATACCATTAAGATTTGCATTGTTAGGTTAAATCCAATAAGATGAATTTTACACAAGAGAACAAAAAGCACTCAAATCAAATAAAAAATATATCAAATTAAATAGATGAAGAAGACACTATTTAGCATTAGCACAAGTGAGGAGTAACAGAATAATTTTAGTTAAGAGTAAGAATTATATGCATTAATGGGCTATTTTTAATGAGATATAACTAGAAACTTAAGAGAACGTTTAAGGTACAACTGTCTTCATTTACCTAGAGAAATACTCTTTTAATTTTAATATTGAAATATAGTTGCTGTACAATATTATATAAATTATGAGTATATACACAATATAGTTATTCACAATTTTTAAAGGTTA
Source organism: Bos indicus x Bos taurus (assembly GCF_003369695.1). Lineage (NCBI taxonomy): Eukaryota > Metazoa > Chordata > Mammalia > Artiodactyla > Bovidae > Bos > Bos indicus x Bos taurus. The sequence continues at coordinate 388,181 of NW_020867080.1, forward strand.
TACTCCATTTTAGCTTATTTTATACCTAATAGTTTCTACCTCTTAGTACCCCTCCACCCTCCCCTGTCTCCACTGATAACCACTAGTTTGTTTAGAGAAACATTCCTGAAAACAGGCAGATAGATGGAATGTGTCCAGAGGAAAACCACCAAGTGGAAAAAGGTTAAAGAACCACGAGAAACAAAAAGGATCTTGAATTTAGATTGTCTGTTTTGGAAGAGACTAGGGAAGACATACTTTTCATGGGGTTCTCAAGGCAAGAATACTGAAGTGGTTTGCCATTCCCTTTTCCAGTAGAAGTCCATCTAGTCAAAGCTAGTCATGTATGGATGTGAGAGTTGGACTATAAGGAAAGCTGAGCACAGAAGAATTGATGCTTTTGAACTGTAGTGTTGGAGAAGACTCTTGAGAGTCCCTCAGACTGCAAGGAGATCCAACCTGTCAGTCCTAAAAAAAAAAAAAAAAAAATCAGTCCTGAATATTCATTAGAAGGACTGTTTTTTGAAGCTGAAACTCCAATACTTTGGCCACCTGATGTGAAAAACTGACTCATTTGAAAAGACCCTGATGCTGGGAAAGATTGAAGGCAGGAGGAGAAGATGATGACAGAGGCTGAGATGGTTGGATGGCATCACCGACTCTATGGACATGAGTTTGAGTAAACTCCGGGAGTTGGTGATGGACAGGGAAGCCTGGCATGCTGCAGTCCATGGGGTTGCAAAGAGTTGGACACAACTGAGTAACTGAACTGATTGAAGGAAGACATCCAAATCCTCTCCAAATGTTCAAAGAATGATTATACAAAGCAAGAATTAGACTTCTCTTTTTTTGGCCATAAATGATATCTGAGATCTCTAGGTAGAAGCAATATAGTAGTAAATTTCATCCAATATAAGAAAAATCATTGCAACAGAGAGGTCAAAAACAGATCGTTGCCTAGAGAGAGAAAGTTCTTTTCAAGCACAGAAAATAATTTGTCAAAGATGTTACAGAGAGGATTTAATTCTTCAATGGATAATTGTCAAATCTGGCTCATTTATGGAATTGTTATGGGATATATTTTAAATAATAGGTTCTTGATTTCTACCCTTACCTACAGTATAAGTTTCCAGGGGTGGAGAAGCTTGTATTTTTTCAAAAAGCATCCTAGCTGATTCAAAAGATCATCCCAGTTTGACAAGCAGCAGGTCTTTCTAAGGTCTCTTCCCACTCATGTTTTACCCCAAGGCAATCAAATTAGTTGGCTGCCTACGAAGTCTGTGGTTAAAACCAAGTGTGTATACTTATTATCATTCTTATTTTAGGATATGGAAACTCCTATATGAAAGAGGTAACACCTGCCCAAGATCACATGGTTAACATGTCCGACTCTTTGTGACCCCATGAACTACACAGTCCATGGAATTCTCCAGGCCAAAATACTAGAATACTGGAGTGGGTAGCCTTTCCCTGCTCCAGGGTATCTTCCCAACCCAGGGATCAAACCCAGGTCTCCCGCATTGCAGGCAGTCTTTACCAGCTGAACCACCAGGGAAGCCCAAAGGTATGATGGGAGACTCTGACTTTGAAAATCTGACTTGAGAACATGTCTTAGGACCCACTTTCATGCGCTGCCTCCTTAGTGGGAATGTCTGCACAGGTGATATAAATAAAGCAAACTGAACCACAGCAGCTTTTTAAAAAGCATCTCTGAAGAGATGATTAAATGCAATTCACTATTTTATATCACACATAAAATTCACACATTTTATATATGTCACCTATATATATTACATACATACATGTATATAAGATTTGAGTGATTAAGCCAATAATATAACTCTTATTTTAAAAAATGCTACTTTCAGCACATTAAACAGTTTTTTTGGACTGTAGAGTCCAAAAAAAATGTTTTGTTTTTTTTTTTTCTTTATGTTTATGTCACCTCCCAGCCTCTAGATAGGTGTGCATCCCTTTAATTCTTATTCTCCTGCTCTGTGACATTTTTATTCTAAATAAGCAGAAATGAAAACCAGAAGGCCCTGGAGGATAGGAGGCTTCAGAAGTGATTTTGAAAGGTTATTGGCCCACAGAATTGGAGGATTTCACATAAGCACTATCAGTGCTGCTGATCTGAAGGCACTGCAGAGCCTGGATGAGCTGGATGGCCAACGAGTATAAACTTATTCAAGATTTAAGACCACGGGGTCAAATAAATTATTCTGAGGCCTTATCAATAACAGAAATCACTGTAAATAGATAGCTGTTTAATCCTCCTCCTTTCTCCTCTGCTAATCTTACCAGGCTAGAGGTTGTGGCCTCATCTAAATGCCAGCCAGCTAGAAAAGGGTTGCCCATCTATACCAGATACTACCAAATATATAGTCTCTAAGCTCAAAGGCACAAACAAGCTAAACAAAGCAACCTTATGTGCCAACATTTAGAATCACAGATTTACCTGAATGTTGTTTTGTTTCGTGTTTTTCTACTCAAAGCCTTGGGTATCCTAATGAACAAGTTAAAAATTTTCACAGCTGAAATCGCTTTTCTGGTTCTTTCATCTGAGGCTAAAAAGCGAAGTCAGTTGTGTCTGACTCTTTGCTACCCCACAGACTGTAGCCCTGCAGGCTCCTCCATCCATGGGATTTTTCCAGGCAAGAATACTGGAGTGGGTTGCCATTTCCTTTTCCAGGGGATCTTCCTGACCCAGGGATCGAACTTGGGTCTCCTGCATTGCAGGCAGACTCTTTACCATTTGAATCACTCTGAGGCTAAAGAAAGTGTTTTACAGGTATACCCTGCGCTGTGCTAAGTCGATTCAGTCACATCCAACTCTTTGCGACCCCATGGCCTGTAGCCCTCCAGTCTCCTCTGTCCACGGGGATCCTCCAAGCAAGAATACTGGAGTGGGTAGCCATGCCTTGCTCCAGGGGATCTTCCCAGCCCAGGGACTGAATGAGTATCTCCTGCATTGGCATGTGGACATGAATTTGAGTAAACTCTGGGTGTTGGTAATGGACAGGGAGGCCTGGCGTGCTGAAGTCCATGGGGTTGCAAAGAGTAGGACATGACTGAGCGACAACTGAACTGAACTGAACTGAGGAGACCTTACAAACAGCTGTGACAAGAAGAGAAGCAACAGGCAAAGGAGAAAAGGAAAGATATACCCATTTGAATGCAGAGTTTCAAAGAATAGCAGGGAGAGATAAGAAAGCCTTCCTCAGTGATCAATGCAAAGAAATAGAGGAAAACAACAGAATGGGAAGACTAGAGATCTCTTCAAGAAAATTAGAGATACTGAGGGAACTTTTCATGTAAAGATAAGCACAATAAAGGACAGAAATTGTATGGACCTAACAGAAGCAGAAGATTTTAAGAAGAGGTGGCAAGAACACAGAAGAACTATACAAAAAATATCTTCATGACCCAGATGATCAAGATGGTTTAGTCACTCACCTAGAGCCAGACATCCTGGAATGAGAAGTCAAGTGGGCCTTAGGAACCTTCACTATGAACAAAGCTAGAGGAGGTGATGGAATTCCAGTTCAGCTATTTCAAATCCTAAAAGATGAGCCTGTGAAAGTGCTGCATTCAGTACACCAGCAAATTTGGAAAACTCAGCAGTGCCCACAGGACTGGAAAAGTTCAGTTTTCAATCCAATCCCAAAGAAAGGCAATGCCAAAGAATGTTCGAATGACCACACAATTGCACTCATCTCACATGCTAGCAAACTAATGTTCAAAATTCTCCAAACCAGGCTTCTACAATACATGAAACGTGAACTCCCAGATGTTCAAGCTGGATTTTATAAAGGCTAAATGTTAAGCAGAGATCAAATGGCCAACATCCATTGGATCATTGAAAAAGGAAGAGAGTTCCAGAAAAAATATCTACTTCTGTTTTATTGACTATGCCAAAGCCTTTGACTGTGTGGATCACAATAAACTGTGGAAAATTCTTCAAAGAGATGGGAATCCCAGAGCACTTGACCTGCCTCTCGAGAAATCTGTATGCAGGTCAGGAAACAACAGTTAGAACTGGACATAGAACAACAGATTGGTTCCAAATCGGGAAAGGACTATGTCAAGGCTGTATATTATCACCCTGCTTATTTAACTTATATGCAGAGTACATCATGAGAAATGCTCAACTGGATAAAGCACAAGCTGGAATCAAGATTGCCGAGAGAAATATCAATAACCTCAGATATGCAGATGACACCACCCTTAGGGCAGAAAGTGAAGAGGAACTAAAAAACCTCTTGATGAAAGTGAAAGAGAAGAGTGAAAAAATTGGCTTCAAGCTCAATATTCAGAAAATGAAGATCATGGCATCCGGTCCCATCACTTCATGGCAAATAGATAGGGAAACAGTGGAAACAGTGACAGACTTTGTTTTTGGGGCTCCAGAATCACGGCAGATGGTGTCTACAGTCATGAAATTAAAAGACGCTTACTCATTGGAAGAAAAGTTAAGACCAACCTAGACAGCATATTAAAAAGCAAAGACATTTTTTTTGGCCAACAGAAATCCATCTAGTCAAAGCTATGTTTTTTCCAGTAAAGAAAGCTGAGCGCCAAAGAACTGATGCTTTTGAACTGTGGTCCTGGAGGAGACTCTTGAGAGTCCCTTGAAGTGCAAGGAGATCCAAACAGTCCATCCTAAAGGAAATCAATCCTGAATATTCATTGGAAGGACTGATACTAAAGCTGAACCTTCAATACTTTGGCCAAAGAACTGACTCATTAGAAAGGACTCTGATGCTGGGAAAGATTGAGGGCAGGAGGAGAAGGGGATGACAGAGGATGAGATGGCTGGATGGCATCACTGACTCAGTGGACATGAGTTTGGGTAAACTCTGGGAGTTTGGTGATGGATAGGAAGGCCTAGCATGCTGCAGTCCATTGGGTTCCTAAGAGTTGGACACGACTCAGCGACTGAACTGAACTTGTAAGCCGTAGCATATCTGACTCATTTTACCTTGTATGTTAATCTCTAATTGAATTCGTGTTGCTGCAAATGGCATTATTTCTTTTGTTTTATGGCTGAGAAATATTCCATTGTATATGTGTTCCACATAATTTTTATCCATTCCTCTCAATGGATGTTTCGGTTGCTTCCATGTCTTTGCTATTGTAAATAGTACTCTGTACATTGGGGTGCATGTATCTTTTTGAATTATGGTTTTCTCAGAATATTTGCCAGGGGCAGGATTGCTGGATCATATGATAGTTGTATTTTTAGCTTTTAAAGGAACCTCCCTACTGTTCTGCATAGTGGCTGTACCAGTTAAGATTCCCACCAACAGTGTAGGAGGGTTCCTTTTACTCCACACCCTCTTCAGCATTTATTGTTTGTAGAGTTTTTGATGATGGTCATTCTGATCAGTTTGAGCTAATACCTCATGGTAGTTCTGATTTGCATTTCTCTAATAATTAGTGGTGTTTGGGCTGCTAGGCGGTATATAGCATCAAGCAAGATTACATTCAGCCTTTAACAATTTAGTTGAGTCATCAGTTGCTGTCTTTTCATCTTATCTATGGTGTTATATTTTCTGCCTCTCACTGCTCTGCTAAAAATCAAAATAACTTTGGATCTCTAGGCTTCTAAAGGGACCATTTTAGATTTTAATGCCATTTAACCACTTTGTAGATTTTTTTTTTTGTCTTTTCAAACATAGATATAATTTTTAAATAGTTTTATACAGTATGTAGTTGCTTTTTATTTTAGAATAAGAGCCACCTTGTCTTATAAATTTCTATGTCTCCAGTGCAAACAGAATTTCCCTGGTTGAATCATATATATATATAGCTGTGCTGGGTCTTATTTGCCACAGGCAGGATTTTGGTCTTCCCTAGGGCATAGGAATCTTTACTTGCAACAGGCAGACTCTTAGTTGTGGCATATAGAGTCCGGTTCCCTGACCAGGGATCAAACTTGGGCCCTCACATTGGGAGTGTGTCATCTTAGCCTCTGGAACTACCAGGGAAGTCCCGAATCTTTATTCTTGAGAGATACAGAATGGAATAAGTGTGGATGAAATGTCATAAGGTCTGGGAATTTCTTTAAAATAGTCCAGCAAGGTAGGAGGTAAGCAGGAGGTAGGTGAAACAAGCCAGTGTTGGTGTCACGGTTGTGCTTGATGATGTGGGTGCTTGGTAAATGGATGTTCATGAAATTATTCTCTCTACTTTTGTCTATGTTTGAATATAGTTTTCATAATAAAAAGCTTTTTAAAATGGATACTATAAATTTTTAATGCCTTGCTAGCAATGGGTCAGAAATTGTAAGTTTTCCAGTGGCAAACACATAAAAGAAAATCTAGTCAGTTACGGAATTCAAAATGTCAGCAAAGAAATGGGAGAGGGGAGGAAAATTTCAAAAGTTCTTTGTTTTAAGACCACACAGAAATCTTTCCTGAGGGTTCTCATAAAGAGAACACTGGGAAATGTAATAACAAAAAAAAATGTTCATAACAAAATCTCCTCTCAACACAAACAATAACGAATTTCTTAGAACTTTTATTATAGCATCTTTCAAGAAAGGTAGATGACATCACACAGAAGTATAAGGCAGAAAAGAGAATAGAACAGATGCCTTATAAACTTGTGCTCATTATCTGGGAAAATACGTGAGGTTTCTTTTCCTTCAAATGGTCCTCATTAAATATTGTTTTTTTGCTTTTTTCTAGACTGAGTTTACAACTAATGGTACTTAAATACTTTTCAACCCTCTCTCATCTCGCCCCAGAATGGCCTCTATGTTCATAGGGGAAATTTGTGTAACATCGTCAGGAAGGAAACAGGACATGTGGATCTCCTGTTGTCCTCTGCTTACCAGTGGTGATATCCTGTTCCACTGTCTTCCATTCCTGGTGTAACCCTTTATCTTTCTGCAGGCTGCTAGGATGATGGCTTTCAAGCCACTCGGCCCTTTTCTCTCTTCCTGGTCCTGTGACCTTATACCTCAGAAGTATCCTGTAGATGTAGGCATTCAGGGGTCTAATTCTTTGACCGCCCTTCAAGTCCTCCAGCCCCAGGCTACCATCATCGTCTGAGAAAGAACACTGACTCAATTCTCGACCACTCTCTCACCCTGTTCAAAGGGTATCTCTTACTGCATCTCTTACCACCTTGAACCTAGGGAGCTCCAGTGGGGAAAGAGAGATTTATCCCATGGCTTCTCACTGTGGGAACTCTCCTGACACTCTTGCTTGCTTGAAGGGTTCCCATGGATTTAGAGTGCCATGAAGATGGCCAGAGAAGCAAGGCAAAATTCTTTTTATCTTCTTCCCTGAAAATAGTACTTCTATCACCTTTGCATTCTAATCTAACTCTGGTAGGAGGCAGGATCTTCCCAGGTGACTCAGTGGTAAAGAATCCACCTGCCAAGCAGGAGACATGGGTTAAATCCCTGGGTCAGGAAGATCCCCTGGAGAAGGAAATGGCAACCCACTCCAGTATTCTTGCCTGGGAAATCCCATGGACAAAGGAGCCTGGTGGGCTACAGTCCACTGGATCACAGAAGAGTTGGAGATGACTTAGCAACTAGACAACAGAAAAACTCTAGTTCTCCAAGCCAAAGCCCAGTCATTCAGCATCAAGTTTAAATTTCCTGAATTTGATAACGTTGACAAGCATTATATTAAATGGTGGAATTCTAAAAATACTCCCTTTTAGATTGGGAGTTAAATAAGGATGGTCCCTGTAATCAGTTTTTTCCAACATTATATTGGCAGTCCTAATCAGCAAGGCAAGGAAAGAAAGATATTAAAAATCATAAATATTAGAAAGAAAGGAATGATACTATATATGAAGATACTATGATTGTGTATATACTGTATATGTAAAGGGTCTATATTTTAGAGAAACTAAGTTTCTAACAGAGTTTAATATGATTGTTGAATGTGAGGTTGATATAAATAATTAATTGCAGTTTTAAGTATTAGAAACTAATAGAAAATAAAAATGTTTTAAATAGAACATTTAAAATGATATCAAATTTATGAAATAACTATCAGTAAATCTGAAGAAATATGTAGCAGACCTCTGTGCAAAACACTATGAAATACTGAAAGAAATTGAAGAAAATAGAGATGGTCCAGGCTTGGGCATTAGAAGTCATATTTAAAGATATCAGTTCTCCTCCAAATATGTTTATTACAATCCAAATTCCCAACAGGAATTTTGTAAAAAAAAAAAAAAATGACAGAACTAATTCTAAAAATTATATGAAAAATTGTGGGGCCAAAAAAGCTGAGACACTGATTTTTTTTTTTATGTGTGTGCTGTTTGTGTGTGTGTGTGTGTGTGTGTGTGTAAGAAGGGTGCATGCTGTATGATTTATGTAAAGTTCAAAACCAGGCAAAACTAACCTGTGGTGAAAGGAAGTTGGGATTGTTGAGGGATTAGTAACTAAGAGAGAGGATTAAGGAGCCTTCTGCATCACTGGTAAGTGTTTCATTTCTTGATATGAGTTGTGGTTACATGTCTTTTTTTTTTTTTTAATCTTATTATTGGAGGATAGTTGCTTTACTCTGTTCTGTGAGTTTCTGCTGTACAACAAAGTGAGTCAGCTATATGTATTCATATACCCCCTCTCCCTTAAGCCTCCCTCCCACCCCACATCCCACCCATCTAGGTCATCACAGGGTCCTGAGCTGAGCTCCCTGGGCTATATAGCAGTTTCCCACTAGCTATCTATTTTACACACAGTAGTCCTGGAGGAGGGCACGGCAACTGACTTCAGTATCCTTGCCTGCAGAATCCCATAGACAGAGGAGTCTGGCAGGCTACAGTCCATGGGGTTGCAAAGAGTTGGACATGACTGAAGCGACTTAGTACACTCACACGTACATGGTATATATGTCAATTGGAAGAGTGGGATTGACATATAGACACTATTTAAAAAGAATAGCACTGTGTGAAGATTTTTTCTGCTGGATATTAAAATACAATAAAATTATTGGAATGAAAATAGCATTGCATTGATGAAAGGATAGACAAATAGACCAATTTAATAGTGAATAGAAACAAACTCAAAAGTGTATTAACTATTTTTTATAAAGGTGGCACTGCGGAGTAGTTTAATAGGGAGGACTTATAAGTAAATGCTTCTGGAATAATTGGACATTTGTAAGTGGGAAATTTTGAAAATCAGTGACTGTCAAACACCAAGCACTAAAATCCATTCCAAGTGGAAGTTTTTAACCACATAAGAAGGACACAGCATAAAGAGAATAGCTCCATAAAATCAGTATGTTCTTAAAGGAAACATTAAAATATCAATAAACGGAAGGGAAAAGATTGTTAGCTTCGCCATATCAAGATTAAGACTTTGTATTCGGAAAAAAAGACAGAGTTAAAGGGCATGCCGCATATGACTGACAAATGACCTCTGTCCAGAAGAAGACAGACAACCAGAATAGAATGGACAATAGACTCAGTCACTTAACAACAGTGGGTATCCAGTCAATAAACGTATGGATAGCTGCTCAATTTCATTAGTCACCATGGAAATGCATATTTGAAGTTCCTTGAAATACCATTACATACCCAGAATTAATAAAAGTGAAAAGGATGACAGCAACATATGCTGACAAGGATCTGGAAACAAAGTAATTTCCTACATTGTTGGTAAGATTATATAAATTGGAGTGAATATTTTACCAAATTGTTTGGCAGTATCTACAAAAGCTGAACATATGTGTTGTTTACAACCCAGCAATTCTATTCCTAGGTATGTATCCAGCAAATTGCTTGTGCCTGAAGGAGAATGATAAACATTTTTATAATGGTATTATTTGTAAGCTAAAAGCAGAAAACATCCAAGAAGCCCCTAAGCAGTAGAATGGGTTAATATATTGTGTTGTTCTTATTAATAGAATATTAGAGAAGAAAATTACATATGAATGAACTACCCTTACACTAAAGAAAATGAATGGCTCTCAGTCATCATGTTGACAGCAAAATAAGCCTGGCACAAAAGATCCAGATCATATTACATGATTCCATTTAGCTATAGTATTTAGGGATGCATGTTTGGGAAATAAAGCTATAAAAAAAAGTAAACATGGTTACTTTTGTTGGAGAAGACGGTGGACAGTGATTGCAAAGGGGCATGAAGGGAGTTTGTTTGGTGGTGGTAATAGACAGGAATCAAGATCATCCTCAAGAAAAAGAAATGCAAAAAAGCAAAATGGCTGTCTGAGGAGGCTGAAACAAATAGCTGTGAAAAGAAGAGAAGTGACAGGCAAAGGAGAAAAGGAAAGATATACCCATTTGAATGCAGAGTTCCAAAGAAGAGCAAGGAGAGATAAGAAAGCCTTCCTCAGCCATCAATGCAAAGAAATAGAGGAAAACAATAAAATGGGAAAGACTAGGGATCTCTTCAAGAAATTAGAGATACCAAGGGGACATTTCATGCAAAGATGGGCACAATAAAGAACAGAAATGGTATGGACCTAACAGAAGCAGAAGATATTAAGAAGAGGTGGCAAGAATACACAGAAGAACTGTACAAAAAGATCTTCATGACCCAGATAATCACAATGGTATGATCACTCACCTAGACCCAGACATCCTGGAATGTGAAGTCAAGTGGGCCTTAGGAAGCATCACTACCAACAAAGCTAGTGAAGGTGATGGAATTCCCACTGAGCTATTTCAAATCCTGAAAGATGATGCTGTGAAAGTGCTGCACCCAATATGCCAGCAAATTTGGAAAACTCAGCAGTGACCACAGGACTGGAAAAGGTGTTTTCATTCCAATCCCAAAGAAAGGCAATGCCAAAGAATGCTCAAACTACCACACAATTGCACTCATCTCACATGCTAGTAAAGTAATGCTCAAAATTCTCCAAGCCAGGCTTCAGCAATGTGTGAACTGTGAACTTCCAGACGTTCAAGCTGGTTTTAGAAAAGGCAGAGGAACCAGAGATCAAATTGCCAAAATCTGCTTGATCATCAAAAAAGCAAGAGAGTTCCAGAAAAATATCTATTTCTGCTTTATTGACTGTGCCAGAGTTTAGACTGTGTGGCTCACAATAAACTGTGGAAAATTCTGAAAAAGATGGGAATACAGACCACCTGACCTGCCTCTTGAGAAACCTATATGCACATCAGGAAGCAACAGTCAGAATTGGACATGGAACAACAGACTGGTTCAAATAGGAAAAGGAGTATGTTAAGGCTGTATATTGTCACCCTGCTTATTTAACTTATGTGCAGAACACATCATGAGAAATGTTGGGCTGGAGGAAGCACAAGCTGGAATCAAGATTGCCAGAAGAAATATTAATAACCTCAGATATGCAGATGACACCACCCTTATGGCAGAAAGTGAAGAGATGACACCACCCTTATGGCAGAAAGTGAAGAACTAAAGAGCCTCTTGATGAAAGTGAAAGAGAAAAGTGAAAAAGTTGGCTTAAAGCTCAACATTTAGAAAACTAACATCATGGCATCTAGGCCCATCACTTCATGGCAAATAGATGGGGAAACAGTGCAAACAGTGGCTGACTTTATTTTTGGGGGCTCCAAAATCACTGCAGATGGTGATTGCAGCCATGAAATTAAAAGATGCTTACTCCTTGGAAGGAAAGTTATGACCAACCTACACAGCATATTTAAAGAGAGACATTACTTTGTCCACAAAGGTCCATTTAGTCAAGGCTGTGGTTTTTCCAGTGGTCATGTATGGATGTGAGAGTTGGACTATAAAGAAAGCTGAGAGCAGAATTCATGCTTTTGAACTGTGATGTTGGATAAGACTCTTGAGAGTCCTTGGACTGCAAGAAGATCCTACCAGTCCATTCTGAAGGAGATCAATCCTGAGTGTTCATTTGAAGGACTGATATTGAAGCTGAAACTCCAATACTTTGGCCACCTCATGCAAAGAGTTGACTCATTGGAAAAGACCCTTATGCTGGGAAAGATTTAGAGTGGGAGCAGAAGGCACAACAGAGGATGATATGGTTAGATGACATCACCGACTCCATGGACATGAGTTTGGGTAGGCTCTGGGAGTTGGTGATGGACAGGGAGGCCTGGCGTGCTATGCTTTATGGAGTCGCAGAGTTGGACATGACTGAGTGACTGAACTGAACTTAATTTGTAACACATGTGTTTCCTTTGTGGGAACCTATTGAGTTATGATTCTCCAAGTCAGGCTTCAGCAATATGTGAACCGTAAACTTCCAGATGGTCAAGCTGGTTTTAGAAAAGGCAGAGGAACCAGAGATCAAATTGCCAACATCTGCTGGATCATCAACAAAGCAAGAGAGTTCCAGAAAAACATCTATTTCTGCTTCATTGACTATGCCAACGCTTTTGACTGTGTGGATCACAATAAACTGTGGAAAATTCTGAAAGAGATGGGAATACCAGACCACCTGACCTGCCTCTTGAGAAACCTATATGCAGGTCAGGAAGCAACAGTTAGAACTGGACATGGAACAACAGACAGGTTCCAAATAGGAAAAGGAGTACATCGAGGCTGTATATTGTCACCCTGCTTATTTAACTTATATGCAGAGTACATCATGAGAAACGCTGGACTGGAAGAAGCACAAGCTGGAATCAAGATTGCTGGGAAAAATATCAATAACCTCAGATATGCAGATGACACCACCCTTATGGCAGAAAGTGAAGAGGAACTCAAAAGCCTCTTGATGAAAGTGAAAGTGGAGAGTGAAAAAGTTGGCTTAAAACTCAACATTCAGAAAACTAAGATCATGGCATCTGGTCCCATCACTTCATGGAAAATAGATGGGGAAACAGTGGGAACAGTATAAAACTTTATTTTGGGGGGCTCCAAAATCACTGCAGATGGTGACTGCAGCCATGAAATTAAAAGACACTTACTCCTTGGAAGGGAAGTTATGACCAACCTAGATAGCATATTCAAAAGTAGAGACATTACTTTGCCAACAAAGGTCCATCTAGTCAAGGCTATGGTTTTTCCAGTGGTCATGTATGGATGTGAGAGTTGGACTGTGATGGAAGCTGAGCGCCAAAGAATTGATGCTTTTGAACTGTGGTGTTGGAGAAGACTCTTGAGAGCCCTTGGACTGCAAGGAGATCCAACCAGTCCATTCTGAAGGAGATCAGCCCTGGGATTTCTTTGGAAGGAATGATGTTAAAGCTGAAACTCCAGTACTTTGGCCACCTCATGCAAAGAGTTGACTCATTGGAAAAGACCCTGATGATGGGAGGGATTGGGGGCAGGAGGACAAGGGGATGACAGAGGATGAGATGGCTGGATGGCATCACTGACTCAATGGACGTGAGTCTGAGTGAACTCTGGAAGTTGGTGATGGACTGGGAGGCTTGTACTGCGATTCATGGGGTCACAAAGAGTTGACATGACTGAGTGACTGAACTGAACTGATTGAGTTATGCATTTTTGTTCTTTAAACTATTCTGTGCATAAGTTCTATTAAACATGTGCACACACACATGAATGATTAAAAGAAAAACTACATAGTTGAATGAGCCTTTATATTTTGATGAAGAATTTAGAAGTGGGATTGGGATATTGACTGGGAATAATAAAGTGAAAATAATACAACCATTTGTAGTAAAGTGTATAATCAATTAGCTGAGAGTTCTATGAAAATAATTCTTTACCATAGTCAACTATAATTGAGACTTGTTCAAGGATGAATAAAGCAAATGCTATAGCTTATACTGATATTTTATAATTGTAATTCAATAAACTAATGTTGTAGTGAAAGCAGGCATTTAAAAAAAAGGAACAGTTAAGCATTTTAACTTAGGTAATAGATTCCATGCAGGCTTTGTGCAGTGAAGGCATATCCTTTAAGTAAATGCCAATTGACTTTAAAAAGAAAAAGAAAAAACAGTTCCTGAATGCAAATGAAAATAACCATGAAAATGTGGAGTATAAACTGCTTTTGTTTGAAGGAAAGGAAGGAACATTCATGGGAATGTTCACAGTCATATATATATATATATGTTCACACACACATATATATATATGTGTGTGTGTGTGTGTGTGTGTGTGTGTGTGTGTATGTGTGTGTGAGACACTAAAACCAGTTCTTACTGTTTTTTATTGGCTAAGTTGTATACAACTCTTTTGTGACCCCTGTGGATTTTGGCCTGCATGGCTCCTCTGTCCACTGGGTTTCCCAAGCAAGAATACTGGAGTGGGTTGCCATTTCCTTCTCCAGGAGACCTTCCCAACCTGGATATAGAACCTGTGTCCATCTCCTGCTTTCACAAACAGGTCCTTTACCACTGAGCCACCTGAGAAGCCTCTAAAACAATTTCCAGTTCAGTTCAGTTCAGTCACTCAGTCGTGTCCGACTCTTTGTGACCCCATGAATTGCAGCACGCCAGGCCTCCCTGTCCATCACCAACTCCAGGAGTTCACTCAGACTCACGTCCATTGAGTCAGTGATGCCATCCAGCCATCTCATCCTCTGTTGTCCCCTTCTCCTCCTGCCCCCAATCCCTCCGAGCAGCAGAGTCTTTTCCAATGAGTCAACTCTTCACATGAGGTGGCCAAAGTACTGGAGTTTCAGCTTTAGCATCATTCCTTCCAAGCAACACCCAGGGCTGATCTCCTTCAGAATGGACTGGTTGTTTCTTTAGGTAGATATATTCCTAAGAAACTAAAGACCTATATATAGAAAACTATAAAACACTGGTGAAAGAAATCAAAGAGGACACTAGTAGATGGAGAAATATACCATGTTCATGGATTGGAAGAATCAATACAGTGAAAATGAGTATACTACCCAAAGCAATTTATAGATTCAATGCAATCCCTATCAAGCTACCAACGGTATTCTTCACAGAGCTAGAACAAATAATTTCACAATTTGTATGGAAATACAAAAAACCTCGAATAGCCAAAGCTATCTTGAGAAAGAAGAATGGAACTGGAGGAATCAACCTACCTGACTTCAAGCCACAGTCATCAAGAGAGTATGGTACTGGCACAAAGACAGAAATATAGATCAATGGAACAAAATAGAAAGCCCAGAGATAAATCCACACACATACGGACACCTTATCTTTGACAAAGGAGGCAACAATATACAATGGATTAAAGACAATCTCTTTAACAAGTGGTGCTGGGAAAACTGGTCAACCACTTGTAAAAGAATGAAACTAGAACACTTTCTAACACCATACACAAAAATAAACTCAAAATGGATTAAAGATCTAAACATAAGACCAGAAACTACAAAACTCCTAGAGGAGAACATAGGCAAAACACTCTCCAACATACATCACAGCAGGATCCTCTATGACCCACCTCCCAGAATATTGGAAATAAAAGCAAAAATAAACAAATGGGACCTAATTAAACTTAAAAGCTTCTGCACAACAAAGGAAACTATAAGCAAGGTGAAAAGACAGCCTTCAGAATGGGAGAAAATAATAGCAAATGAAGCAACTGACAAACAACTAATCTCAAAAATATACAAGCAACTCCTCCAGCTCAATTCCAGAAAAATAAATGACGCAATCAAAAAATGGGCCCAAGAACTAAATAGACATTTTTCCAAAGAAGACATACAGATGGCTAACAAACACATGAAAAGATGCTCAACATCACTCATTATCAGAGAAATGCAAATCAAAACCACTATGAGGTACCATTTCATGCCAGTCAGAATGGCTGCGATCCAAAAGTCTACAAGCAATAAATGCTGGAGAGGGTGTGGAGAAAAGGGAACCCTCTTACACTGTTGGTGGGAATGCAAACTAGTACAGCCACTATGGAGAACATTGTGGAGATTCCTTAAAAAACTGGAAATAGAACTGCCTTATGATCCAGCAATCCCACTGCTGGGCATATACACTGAGGGAATCAGAACTGAAAGAGACACGTGTACCCCAATGTTCATCGCAGCACTGTTTATAATAGCCAGGACATGGAAGCAACCTAGATGTCCATCAGCAGATGAATGGATAAGAAAGCAGTGGTACATATACACAATGGAGTATTACTCAGCCACTAAAAAGAATACATTTGAATCAGTTCTAATGAGGTGGATGAAACTGGAGCCTATTATACAGAGTGAAGTAAGCCAGAAAGAAAAACATCAATACAGTATACTAACACATATATATGGAATTTAGAAAGATGGTAACAATAACCCTGTATACAAGACAGCAAAAGAGACACTGATGTATAGAACAGTCTTTTTGACTCTGTGGGAGAGGGAGAGGGTGGGATGATTTGGGAGAATGGCATTGAAATATGTATAATATCATGTATGAAACGAGTCGCCAGTCCAGGTTCAATGCACGATACTGGATGCTTGGGGCTGGTGCACTGGGACGACCCAGAGGGATGGTATGGGGAGGGAGGAGGGAGGAGGGTTCAGGATGGGGAACACATGTATATCTGTGGCGGATTAATTTCGATATTTGGCAAAACCAATACAATATTGTAAAGTTTAAAGACAGCAGAGACACTGATGTATAGAACAGTCTTATGGACTCTGTGGGAGAGGGAGAGGGTGGGAAGATTTGGGAGAATGACATTGAAACATGTAAAATATCATGTAAGAAACGAGTTGCCAGTCCAGGTTCGATACACGATACTGGATGCCTGGGGCTAGTGCACTGGGACGACCAAGAGGGATGGTATGGGGAGGGAGGAGGGAGGAGGGTTCAGGATGGGGAACACATGTATACCTGTGGCGGATTCATTTTGATATTTGGCAAAACTAATAAAATTATGTAAAGTTTAAAAATAAAATAAAATTTATAAAATAAAAAAAAGATAAAATAAAATAAAATAAAAAAAGAATGGACTGGTTGGATCTCCTTGCAGTCCGAGGGACTCTCAGGAGTCTCCTCCAACACCACTGTTCAAAAGCATCAATTCTTCGGTGCTCAGCCTTCTTCACAGTCCAACTCTCACATCCCATACATGACCACTGGAAAAACCATAACCTTGACTAGATGGGCCTTTGTTGGCAAAGTAATGTCTCTGCTTTTCAATATGCTATCTAGGTTGGTCACAACTTTTCTTCCAAGGAGTAAGCATCTTTTAATTTCATGGCTGCAGTCACCGTCTGCAGTGATTTTGGAGCCCAAAAAAATTAAGTCTGATATTGTTCCCCCTGTTTCCCCATCTATTTCACATGAAGTAATGGGACCAGACGCCATGATCTTCGTACATAAAAATATTTGTAATTATTTTTATTGTGGATAGCAACATTTTGCTGATATTAGCATATCTCTTTTACAATGTTTAGCTCCCAATTCTATTTTATCTCTATTATTGCCAACCCAACTTAGTTAAGTGTATATTTTTCTACTGTATATTTGCAGATACCTTTATTTTTAGCCTTTATTTCAGAAATTGGAACAAAATTTGTTCCAACCAATTGGAACAAAATTTATTCCAACCAATTGGAACAAAAATTGTCTGTCTCTAAATATAATTCCTACACAAACGGTAATCTACTTTCTGTCTCTATGGATGTATCTATTTTTGACATTTCATATAAATGGAGTCATACATTGTGTGGTCTTGTGTGTCTGGATTCTTTCAGTTAGCAAAATGTTCAGAAGATTTGTTCTCATTGTAGAAAGTGTCAGCTCTCCATTGCTTTTTATTGGTGAATCATACTGCATTGTATTAATTACTACATTTGTTTACCCATTTATCAATTGATGAACACTTGGATCATTTCCAATTTTGACTGTTATGAATAATGCTACTGTAAACATTTATGTCCAACATCCACGTGCTATAAACATTCAAGTATTTTGTGCAGACATATGTGTTCAGTTTCCAGTGAAATTGGGATATACATAGAAGTAGAATTGCTGTGTTTAACATTTTGAGAAACTTCAAAACTGTTCTCCAGAGTATTAATAGGTACATTATTTTGGAATCTCAACAGCAATGTAAGAGAGATACTGTTTCTCCAAATCCTCACCAACATTTCTTATTGTCTATCTTTTTTATTCAGAGGGTCAAGAGTAGATATGAGGTGGTGTCTCGTGCTTTTTGTCATTGCCTTAATAACTAATGATGTTGACCGTCTTTCCATGTGGTTTTGTCTACTTGAATATCTTTTATAGAAGAGTGTCTATTCAAATCCTTTCTCCATTTTTAAATTGGGTTGTTTGTGTTTTTTTTGGTGAGTTGTAGGATATCTTCATATATTCTGGATATGGATTCCTTACCAAATACATGATTTGTAATTACTATTTCTCATTCCATGGGTTATCTTTTCACTTACTCGATAATATCATTGAAGCACAATTTCTTCTAAAGTTTTGATGAAATTCATTGATCTGTGTTTGCTTTTGTTACTCATGTGTTCAACATTGTATTTTTTTAAAATGCCTATTTCAAGACCACTGTCATTTTTCTTAGCTTTCAATACTTCTTTTATATTTCTTATAGAACAGTTACATGGTTGCCAGACTGTTTTTTTTTGTTGTTGTTGTTGTTTAAGGGGAATCTTAATTTCTCCCTTCATTGTCAAAGGATAATTTTGCTGAATATAGGATACTTAGTTGACAGTCTTTTTCTTTCAGCATTTCGATTATGTCATCTCATATCTTCTGGCCTCCAAAGATTCTAATGATAGGTCAATTATTAAGGATGCCTTTTACATGCTGAGCCTTTTTTAAAACTAATTTTATGGTTATCTTTGTCTATTGACACTTTGACTTTGTGCCTAGTTGTTATCTTTGGGTTTATTCTACTTAGAATGTATTGATCTTCTTAAATGTGTAGGCTAAGGTTTTTGCTTGTTTTTTTTTTTTTTTTTTTTTTTTGTAAATCAGACTTGGAAAGGTTTTGGCCATTATTTCTCCAGATATTCTTACCTTTGCTTTCTATTCTCCCTTCTTGGATTCCATTATATATATGCTGATATGCTTGATGATAACACACAAGTCTCTAAGTCTCTTTATACTTCTTGAATAATTTCAATAGATTGAAGTCGAAACAGAAGAAATATTAAATGTATTATACCTAAGCAATTGAAACAAAAAATGTGTGTCTCTAAATATAATTCCTATATGCAACTGGTAATCTACTTTCTGTTTCTATGGATATGTCTGTTGGGAGACACCTCACCCCATCTCTGCCTTGACACATTCACACAGGTTCTATATTTGTGCATTTGTCTTCAAATTTCAACCTTCTATAAGGAAACTAATCATATGGGATTAGGACTCATCCTAACTCTTATTATTTTAACTTGATTACCACTGTAAAGAACTTCATGTCCAAGAAAGTATTCATTTTCAGATACCAAGAGTGAGAACTACAACATATGAATTTGGGGGTGGCAGCATGAGAGGATATAATTTAACCAATAGCAAGACCTTCTAGTGTCCCTTTGATTTTGTTATTTTCTTTTCATTCAACTACAGAATGTCTCATTTGTTTATTTTTATCTTTTAATCAAGATTCTTCTTAGTGAGACATTTTTTCTTATTAAGTCTTTAGATATGGTTTCATTCAGGTCTTTGAAAAATTTATAACAATTGATTTAAAGCTTTTGTCTAGTAATTAATTCCTCAGTTTCTATTGCCTGTTTTTATTTTATCCTCCCTTTGAATGGGCCATAATTTCCTGTTTTCTTGTGTGCAGCATAGTTGGTTTGTTTGTTTGTTTGTTTTTTTTGAGAACTAGACATTTAAAATAATATAACACGTAAGCTCTGTCAGAGGCTTCAGCTGCCTCCACCGGATGTTGTTGCGTCCATTTATTTGTTTAGTGACTTTCCTGTATTAATTCTGTGAAACCTGCCTTCTTTGTCATGTGCATTCACTGAAGTCTTTAATCAATTAACTTAGTGGGTATTTGATGATTGGACAGAGATTTGTGTAAATTCTTTGAATCGGTAAGCGTCCCAGGCTTTGCTAAGGGGCTCTGTATGTGCCTGTGTTGGGAGTGGTATGGGTATGTGTGTATATGTTGGGGCATGCCTTCCGTGCTTCTGCAGGCAGTTTACAACTCTGTCTTGGCACTCACTTCCAACCCGTGCAGTCTCATTATCAAAAAGAGCTGAGATTTTAATGAATTATGAAGTCTTTCCATGGCATCCACATAGCCCTACATATGTGTATGACCTGCAATATTTCCAGGGATATGATGGAGCTTTTCAAAGCCCCCAGTAAACATTACATTCCCAATTTTTTCTTAGGAATTTTTGGTCAGTCTTTTCTTTATTTCAGTTGATACTACTCCTTCAGGCCGCTGTGATATTAAGAAATTGCCACTGATATTTTCCAACAAATGCTTGAAGGATAGGGCTGGTCCCACAGAGTGAGTCCTGAGTCAGACCAAATAGAGTTTGAGCTTTTCTAGAGAGCCACCAGACAGAGAAAATAGTAACAAATTTGTGGATATGGACCTCTGGGAAAATTCCAAACCTATTTTTTCCCTTCTGTGGCTGCTAGACTGCTGGTTTTCCTACCTACCACGTAAGTAGGACTATTAGTTTTCAAGAATGCTGTGGAGTGGAGGTGGGGGTGGGTGGGAAAGGAGTAGGTCACAATGCAGTGTTGTTACAGACACTGAGGTGTTTTTCTTGAATAAATGCTCCTTTAATTGTTATAAACTTTCAGTTAATTTCTGGAGTTCTTTGAAAACCGAATCTTGCAATTTTTGCCAAGTGTTCTTATTACTCGTATAGAGAGCAGATTTTTGGTGCTTACCAGAGTGCTTTAAAAAAAGTTACTTTTTAAAAGAATTTTTCTATATCCTAGATTTACATAATTATTCTTGAGCCAATTTTAAGATACATATATTCATAATTCTATAATATGGGTTGCTTTATTCTTAATAAATTCTTTCATTGCCCCTATCAATTATTGAGTTAAAATACATAATATATAAATACCTAGTACAGAACGACCTGTTAATATATTGTACTAAAACTGGTGATACTATCTGGGAGAGAAGTGACATGTTTGTAGACAAGTTAAGCAATATTTTATCAGATCAGATCAGATCAGTCGCTCAGTCGTGTCCGACTCTTTGCAACCCCATGAATTGCAGCACGCCAGGCCTCCCTGTCCATCACCGACTCCCAGAGTTCACTCAGACTCACGTCCATTGAGTCAGTGATGCCATCCAGCCATCTCATCCTCTGTCGTCCCCTTCTCCTCCTGCCCCCAATCCCTCCCAGCATCAGAGTCTTTTCCAATGAGTCAACTCTTCGCATGAGGTGGCCAAAGTACTGGAGTTTCAGCTTTAGCATCATTCCTTCCAAAGAAATCCCTGGGCTGATCTCCTTCAGAATGGACTGGTTGGATCTCCTTGCAGGCCAAGGGACTCTCAAGAGTCTTCTCCAACACCACAGTTCAAAAGCAACAATTCTTCGGCGCTCAGCCTTCTTCACAGTCCAAATGTCACATCCATACATGACTACTGGAAAAACCATAGCCTTGACTAGACAGACCTTTGTTGGCAAAGTAATCTCTCTGTTTTTTAATATGCTGTCTAGGTTGGTCATAACTTTCCTTCCAAGGACTGTCTTTTAATTTCATGGCTGCAGTCACCATCTGTAGTGATTTTAGAGCCCAGCAAAATAAAGTCTGACACTGTTTCCACTGTTTCCCTATCTATTTCCCATGAAGTGGTGGGACCGGATGCCATGATCTTCGTTTTCTGAATGTTGAGTTTCAAGCCAACTTTTTCACTCTCCACTTTCACTTTCATCAAGAGGCTTTTGAGTTCCTCTTCACTTTCTCCCATAAGGGTGGTGTCATCTGCATATCTGAAGTTATTGATATTTATCCCAGCAATCTTGATTCCAGTTTGTGTTTCTTCCAGTCCAGCATTTCTCATGATGTACTCTGCATATACATTAAGTAAGCAAGGTGACAATATACAGCCTTGACGAACTCCTTTTCCTATTTGGAACCAGTCTGTTGTTCCATGTCCGGTTCTAACTGTTGCTTCCTGACCTGCATACAAATTTCTCAAGAGGCAGATCAGGTGGTCTGGTATTCCCATCTCTTGAAGAATTTTCCACAGTTTATTGTGATCCACACAGTCAAAGGCTTTGGCATAGTCAGTAAAGCAGAAATAGATGTTTTTCTGGAACTCTCTTGCTTTTTCTATGATCCAGCAGATGTTGGCAATTTGATCTCTGGTTCCTCTGCCTTTTCTAAAACAGCTTGAGCATCAGGAAGTTCACGGTTCACATATTGCTGAAGCCTAGAGAAGGGAATGGCAAACTACTTCAGTATTCTTCCTTGAGAACCCCATGAACAGTAGGAAAAGGCAAAATGATAGGATACTGAAAGAGGAACTCCCCAGGTCAGTAGGTGCCCAATATGCTACTGGAGATCAGTGGAGAAATAACTCCAGAAAGAATGAAGGGATGGAGCCAAAGCAAAAACAATACCCAGCTGTGGATGTGACTGGTGATAGAAGCAAGGTCCGATGCTGTAAAGAGCAATATTGCATAGGAACCTGGAATGTCAGGTCCATGAATCAAGGCAAATTGGAAGTGGTCAAACAAGAGATGGCAAGAGTGAATGTCGACATTTTAGGAATCAGCAAACTGAAATGAAGTGGAATGGGTGAATTTAACTCAGATGACCATTATATCTACTACTGCAGGAAGGAATCCCTCAGAAGAAATGCAGTGGCCATCATGGTCAACAAAAGAGTCCAAAATGCAGTACTTGGATGCAATCTCAAAAACGACAGAATGATCTCTGTTCGTTTCCAAGGCAAACCATTCAATATCACAGTAATCCAAGTCTATGCCCCAACCAGTAACGCTGAAGAAGCTGAAGTTGAACGGTTCTATGAAGACCTACAAGACCTTTTAGAACTAACACCCAAAAAAGATGTCCTTTTCATTATAGGGGACTGGAATGCAAAAGTAGGAAGTCAAGAAACACCTGGAGTTACAGGCAAATTTGGCCTTGGAATACAGAATGAAGCAGGGCAAAGACTAATAGAGTTTTGCCAAGAAAATGCACTGGTCATAACAAACATCCTCTTCCAACAACACAAGAGAAGACTCTATACATGGACATCAAGCAATATTTTTAGGACTTTATTATTCTATAAATTTAATACATGTTACAGAATAAGAGTATCAATATAGTATATTATATAAATTTATTTAGAAATATTTTAACATTTATCAAAGAATAAAAAGTATTTACCATATCTGATCAGTTACAATAAGCCTATTACTAACTTCATATAATGTAATGCCAAAATTTACAACTAAGATAATGGACAAAATATAAACATAAGGTCATCATTTAAAAAA
The DNA here is from genome assembly GCF_003369695.1 of Bos indicus x Bos taurus. Classification (NCBI taxonomy): domain Eukaryota; kingdom Metazoa; phylum Chordata; class Mammalia; order Artiodactyla; family Bovidae; genus Bos; species Bos indicus x Bos taurus. The sequence continues at coordinate 411,421 of NW_020867080.1, forward strand.
AAAAAAAAAACACAAATTAAGGTATAGATTGCTCTTTATACCTGTCTTCATAATCTAGATTCAGAGATTTGGTTTGTCTTCGTTTCCAGTCAGTTCTAGGACTCCCTAATCTTAGCAAGCTTCTCAAACAAGGAAACCAAAACAAAGACAAAAATCTAAAGATGCCATTTTTGTGTCAAAGTAAAATGATCACATTTAGAATTTTGAGGTGGCTGTTTCCATACACATTCTACATCCAGTAAATTCCTGTTTACTTCCCTGCTCCCATATTCTACCCATTTTATTATATGCACATGTCTGTTTCCTTCTAAATCCTAAACTTCTTTGGTAGTAAGTAATTTATACCTATTACCTAGTTTAAACTTACTCACCTAAGAACTTCCCCTAAGTGCAGATATGTATATACACTTGATTCTTTGAGTGTAAAGAAGTGGAAAGCTTTACTAGCTGGAGTTCTCAGTAGAGGCTTGGGCAGTAACATGGAACTAGGTCTTGAACTATTTGATCAAAATATCGATGGTCAGTTTTAGAAGGGGGAATTCTAGTACAGTGATAAATCTTCGATGTCAGACAAATTGGGAAAAAAATGTACTCAGGAAGTAAAAATAAGAATTTTCACTTGTCCAGAGTGTGATTTTGCTATTCAGAATCCCTTTAAAAGTGATTTTCACTTTTTCATTTTCCATTCACAGATTGTCATCAGAAATGCTTTATTTACATATAAACAAGACCTACCCATGAAAACTCAGACGTACTTGTATAGAATCTCTAGATACTTTGAGTTGCGTAAAAACACATTTATAAACAAGTGTTAAAAATGATTAATAGGTAAATTTACCTGGGTTGGGAAGATCCCCTGGAAGAGGCCATGCAGCCTACTTCAGTATTCTTGCCTGGAGAATCCCATGGACAGAGAAGCCTGGCAGGCTACAGTCCAGAGGGTCGCAAAGAGTTGGACATAACTGAAACAGCTTAGCATACACACACAAACTTTGACTTTTCATCAGGCTTGATTTTCTAACATTCTACTCGTAGTAAAAAAATTAAATATAAACACTAGAGTCAATAAGAGCTGAAATCATATCTCAAATCCACCACGACTTACCAGCAGGAGAACTTTGAAAGAATTAGTAACATTTCCCCCAATTTTCTAATTTGTAGAAGGTAATGTCTCCATTAACTTTTTAGCATTAATAAAATAATGTGTGTACATAATACGTGATTCATATCTAACTAACACTAGCTTTTTTCCAAATGATATTTACTCATTTAATGCCCCCTATTATCTCTCATAAGGCAAATTTGTTTCATTTATTCTTTAGCTATACACAAATATTAACTTGAAAAAGTATTATGACTCATTATAAGCTTCAAGTTTCAAATGTGTTTTTCAGATAGTTCTGTAACTTCAGGCAACTGACTATTCCTCTTCAAGTCTCAGTTCATTAATCTAGAAAAATAGAAGAGATGCTTAAGAGGATTTCAAACTGCTTACAAGCTGCGAATCTTTGTCACAGTTCTCTTGGTTGCATGTACTGAAAACCACATCAATCTAGCTTAAACAAACAAAAGTATGTTTTATTGAAAGTATACTCTGGTGTATCACAAAACAAATGGAATGTTGAAAAAACAGGACTAAAGGAAGAGTGGGAACCAGGGAATTCTAGAATCTCAGAAGAAACCTGTGACTCTTTATTATTCTGCAATTAACATGACTCTTTGTTGTGAATCTCTGTACCTCTCAATTCAGACTTTCTTGCCTTGTTGTCTACCTCGGTTGCAAAGAGTATCGGCTAAGAGATTAGTATTAAGATGGCACAAACACAGCTACTTATATCTACTCCTTTCAGGGATAGGGGAGGATTTTCAGAGGTCAGAGAAGAGTTGTGAGCTGAACAGATATTCCTAATAAATTATCTTCTACACTTGACTTCTTGGATATCCACAATAAGTAGGCTTTTCTTTCTAAACATGTAATTATAAAAATGCATTCACTTATTATGATTTACCTCTGAAACACAAATGCACACATTTCCTCCATAAGAAAATACAATAAAAGGCCATTAATATTTTGCATCCAGAAGAGATATCATTGAACAATTTTTATTCGAGTCTATGATTTCCAGGTGGTGCACATTATCCTTGAATTCCATTGCCAACTGCCATTGTACTTTGGAATCTATAAATAGTTAATTTAGTCACAAACAAGGAAAAAAATAATGTGTGGTTTATTTGTGAAGCGAGTTAATTTGTTCTTCAATAGTCAATTTAATTACTTCTCCCAAGTAATAAAAAATAATGTTATCTGTAAGACTCTTTATAAAGTTTGACTTTCCAAAGTTTCATAATATTCTGAAAAATAGGTCTATTCATTTATATTTTAACTTATTTTATTTAACAGTCGTTAAAAATAGAACATATTGTATCAGTTCAGTTCATTTGCTCAGTCGTGTCCAACTCTTTGTGACCCCATGAATCGCAGCACGGCAGGCCTCCCTGTATATGACCAACTCCCAGAGTTCACTCAGACTCACGTCCATTGAGTCAGTGATGCCATCCAGCCTTCTCATCCTCTGTCATCCCCTTCTCCTCTTGCCCCCAATCCCTCCCAGCATCAGAGACTTTTCCAGTGAGTCAACTCTTTGCATGAGGAGGCCAAAGTACTGGAGTTTCAGCTTTAGCATCATTCCTTTCAAATAAATCCCAGGGCTGATCTCCTTCAGAATGGACTATTTGGATCTCCTTGCAGTCCAAGGGCTCTCAGGAGTCTTCTCCAACACCACAGTTCAAAAGCATCAATTCTTCAGCGCTCAGCCTTATTCACAGTCCAACTCTCACATCCATACATGACCACAGGAAAAACCATAGTCTTGACTAGACAGACCTTTGTTGGCAGAGTAATGTCTCTGCTTTTGAATATGCTATCTAGGTTGGTCATAACTTTTCTTCCAAGGAGTAAGCGTCTTTTAATTTCATGGCTAGTCATGGGAAATATCAGTATTAGCACCCTTGAAAATAAAACACTACTTTAAAATAAACCATTTGCTCATCTCTCCACCCCCTTTTTTATATTTAAAGGATACAAAGAATTAAAATCCATGGAGGAAAAAAAAAAAAGAGATTGCTGAGAAAGCAAGCAGTAACAATTGAAAGCCTCTTATCTGAAGAAAATCAATCATTAATTTTTCAAAAAAATAAACCATGCTGCTACCCATTTCTCATAGTTAATGTCTTTGATTTCTCATAAACTAAACCCAAAGTTTTCCTTTCATAAAACTTTATTGTCAACATTTTCATCATGATCAATATAAGCTCATAATAGCAAACATATTGTCCTAATATATACAACATACATATATAAATCATTTTGAGATTAAAATGACAAACGACCAATTGATATTCTTTCCCAATCATCTTCAATCTTCCTTACTTTTCTAAACTGTCATCTGTCTAGGACTCTTTGACCCTTGACAGAATGGATTTCTCAGAGAGACTAGACTCTGTGGCACTAGAGCAGTTCTTAACGTTGGCTGAACATTGGACTTGTTTTAAGAGCTAGAAAATTACTCATGTTTGAGCCTATCTCTGGAGATTCTAATATAATTGATCTAAAGTATAGCCTGAACACTGAAAGTTTCTAAAGATCTCCAGATGATTCTAATGCAAAGATAAGAATGAGAACTACCGTGCTGCTGCTAAGTCACTTCAGTTGTGTCCGACTCTGTGCAACCCCAGAGACGGCAGCCCACCAGGCCCCCATCCCTGGGATTCTCCAGGCAAGAACACTGGAGTGGGTTGCCATTTCCTTCTCCAATGCATGAAAGTGAAAAGTGAAAGTGAAGTCTCTCAGTCGCATCCGACTCTTCACGACCCCATGGACTGCAGCCTACCAGGCTCCTCCATCCGTGGGATTTTCCAGGCAAGAGTACTGGAGTGGGGTGCCATTGTCATCTCCAAACTACCGTGCTAAAAGGCAGTAAATTTGAAAGATTAGTTTTCAGTTCACCTGTTGTTTCAATGAAGAAATTATTGGGGTTTTCCTCTGTGAGTTACTCCTGGTGGGCTGGCAGGAATGGAGCCAGAATCTTCAGAGGAGTGGGGAGGGGACACAAAGGGCATTTAAAAGAAAAAAAAGCAAAACCAGACCAAACCAAAAGCCTTATCAGGATGGTAAAAGGACTGTCTCAAAAGTTGTTGGACTAAATGTCACCCAGATCAGGTATTATCATTGGCAACTGGATACTATCTGGGGTCATGGGAGCTGAAGAAACGTGAGCCCCCAGCGAGCACTGCTGCCATGCCTCTTTCTCTCATCTGTGTATGGTAGGTCCATTCTTGACCTCCATTGAGGGAAACAGTTGCCTTTGCCTATATCCACTGATATATTTCAGTCATTTACTCCACCTCAGCTTTTTTTTTTTTTCCAGCTCTATTTTCTACCTGTCTTTCTACTACTTGGCCATGTGTTTGAGAGTATACATAGGTGACCAAAACATGATTTGTTTGATTCAGTCACATCTGCTTTCATTCCTCTCAGAGATCAACATAAGCATAGAACACAGTTCTGGCCAAAAAAGACATGAGGGAAGTTTGCTGATGGGCACAGAGGTTGCTTGGAAAGGTGTTCTCTGGAAAGAAAGGAGATACATGAGAAGTCAGTTCTGTCTTTCACCTGACCGTTTTCGTGCTGCGCACAGCACGTGGCAGCCACACTGACTCAACACCCCGGAAGAAGGTTGAGTCCTTGACATTCTTAAGTCACTAACGTCACCTATTCTGAATACCATCTACTTTAGGAACTTTTATAATATGGAATAGTAATTCTTCTTTATTGCTTAAGCCATTCTAAATATGTTTTCTGTAATAGAGAAACAAAGGCATCCTAAATTATAAAATCAAGCCACAGATTGCTTTACTGAAAAAAATGTGAAAATAAGCAATAAATTAGCTCCATGATCTAGCTTACTAAATGATTTCTATTTTATATTCTATTACATATTTTCTTTTTTTTTTTACTTTATGTTCAAAAGCACAAAGTCAGGAATTCAGAGTAAAGCATAGCACATCGTCTCATAATTTACTGTACTACATTTATTCCAAGTGTTTTCTAATCTTTAAATTTCTTCACAAGGAATCCTTTTAAGAGCTCCTCTGATAGCGCAGTCCATTCATCTCTGTTTTAATGTTGAGATTCAGGGAAGAATTCCAAATCACAAAACAAAACAAACACACACATACAAACAAGACAAAAATAAAGAAATCCATCTTGCATGGTTTCTACTTCTTGAAAGAGCAATATTTTGACCATCCAAATGAGGAAACAACTTATTTGAGAGAGTCCTAACAAAGTTTTGCAATTTCCTACAGTGACTAGATCCTAGGAAGGCAGCCTTCTATCTTCCTACTTTTTAATTGACTTCGTTATAGAATGGAAATCGATCTGCCTATATGGGTCTTGAAAAAGAACATGAAGTGTTTCCACTGACTGTGCTATTAGATATGAAGCCTGTCCATCTCTTGGGAGAATGAGACATGAAAATCCTTCAGGACATATATGATGTGGTAATAGGTCTCCTGCATTTGTGGAGTCCTCTCACCTTCATGGAAAACTCAGAAAAACTCGAATTCCTTCCAGTTTTCTGAGAAGTGCAGACTAGATTTTAAGAAAAGAAAATATGTGACTCCAAATCTTTTTTAAAATTCTTAAACAGGTGCAATGGATAGGTCTTTAATAAGCTATCTTGAAAACAGTACAGAGTAAATAAGGTCATAAAGACCTAATGTATTTAAAGCCTCACATGTCCATATTACTAAATAAGATTGTTTAGGCTTGAAGTAAATGATCCCATATGGAGTCCCTGTCTTCAGGGAGGTGTAAGAGCAGCAGAAACAGCAAATATGTTGATGAATGTAAAAAATATATTATTATAAAAGACTATTACTAACTATTTGAAGTAAAAATAAAAACTAATGGCAGAGTTTGTAATATATATAGAAAACATATTAAATAAGTGACAAAAGAAAATGAAATTTTACTGTTGTACAGTTTTTACAGTGGATTATGATAAATTGAGGAGGCATATTTTAATCACTAAAGAAGCCACCAAAAATTTTTTTAAAAGGAATAACTAAAAAATTCAGTAGAGAAAAAAAACTGAATATTAGAATAAAATAATTTAATCTCAAATTTGTTAGGAAAGGAAGAACAAAGAGAAAAAAGAGCAAATGATACAAATAAGAAACAAATAGCAAGATGGTCTTCACAGGTGGTACTAGTGGTAGAGAATCCACCTGCCGATGCAGGAGACACAAGAAGCATGGGTTCGATCTCTGGGTTAGAAAGATCCCCTGCAGAAGGATATGGCAACTCACTTCAGGATTCTTGCCTGGAAAATTCCATGGGCAGAGGAGCCTGGCAGGCTACAGTCCCTGGGGTTGCAAAGAGTCGGACATGACTGAGTGACTGAGCATAGCAAGATGGTAGACCTAGACCCAATAATGGAACTCTTTGAAACAGGAGATTGGTACCCAGTTCACATTCATTTCAATACAGGGATGGCCTGCTATGAGTGTTAGACCAGTAACAAGCAGTCAGTGCTTTTCTACCTACAATTTTAACAGCAGTATTTTATTCTATGAGCACATTTGTAATTGTGTATTTCTTCTGGCAACATCTGCTCCCCTCACTGTTACCATTTGAGTAGAAAGGCCTTCACTAACACACTGTTATGCAAAACCCCTCGGCTACACTACAGAGCCTTCCAGAGAAGTCCATTCTGATCCTTAAAATTAGAGGAAGTAGAAATGGAGGGTTCTGATCTACTCTAGCCCTAAATTGGGCTTCCCTGATAGCTCAGTTGATAAATAATCCACCTGCAATGCAGGAGATCCCAGTTCGATTCCTGGGTAGGGAAGATCCACTGGAGAAGGGATTGGCTACCCACTCCAGTGGCTCAGCTGGTAAAGAATCTGCCTGCAATGTGGGAGACCTGGGTTCAACCCCTGGGTTGGGGAGATCCCCTGGAGAAGGGAAAGGCAACCCACTCCAGTATTCTGCCCTGGGAAATTCCAAGGACTGTATAGTCCATGGGGTCACAAAGAGTTGGACAGGACTGAGTGACTTTCACTTTCACAAGCCTTAAGTATAAGAAAATTTTAATTTGACCATTGATTTGTTCATCAGATCAGATCAGACCAGTTGCTCAGTTGTGTCCAACTTTTTCGACCCCATGAATCGCAGCACGCCAGGCTTCCCTGTCTATCACCAACTCCCAGAGTTCACTCAGACTCACATCCATCAAGTCAGTGATGCCATCCAGCCATTTTATCCTCTGTCGTCCCCTTCTCCTCTTGCCCCCAGTCCCTCCCAGCATCAGAGTCTTTTCCAATGAGTCAACTCTTCGCATGAGGTGGCCAAAGTACTGGAGTTTCAGCTTTAGCATCATTCCTTCCAAAGAAATCCCAGGGCTGATCTCCTTTAGAATGGACTGGTTGGATCTTCTTGCAGTCCAAGGGACCCTCAAGAGTCTTCTCCAACACCACAGTTCAAAAGCAACAATTCTTTGGCGCTCAGCCTTCTTGACAGTCCAACTCTCACATCCATACATGACCACAGGAAAAACCATAGCCTTGACTAGACGAACCTTTGTTGGCAAAGTAATGTCTCTGCTTTTGAATATGCTATACAAATCAGTTTTTCAAAGACCAGATATTCAGCATCACATTAAAGTTATCTCCCCAAGAAAGAAACATAAAAAGTGGATGTTGAATATATCTGTAAAATGAACACTAGCTACCAATTGTCTTCTGAGGATAAAGTAGAGGAAAAACTAAATTTCAGTAAGGAAGCACATAATTTTAATCTTGCTACACTAATATTTATTGAACATTAATGTTATTATACTCAAGTTGAACCTGGTTATTTATTCCACTATAGCCCAAAAAAATGACTGTTAGTGATTATTAATCACTTAATCAAGTAGAAGAAAATTAAGCTTGCTTTCCTGGTTATATGTATTATAGTCTAAAAACATATTTAATTTTTCTAGTTTTTAGATCCTCCTTGATCATATTGGCTTTATATAAACAGAAATAAGATTTTGTTGTTTTTAGCCCACTGATTTTGGGGGACCTATTTGTTGAAATAGTTCTCTCTCATATTGCCTAAATAATGTTTACTGGTGGTAGACAATTTCACATTTTATAATTTACTAATATATCAACTTGATTAGATGTGAACAGATTATTTTCATAAACATGAAGTAGCTCTTGAAAAAGTGTCATAGTATTTTCATAAAACCAACAATGAATGAGAGTTACAAAAGGAGATATGTCGAGCTTTTGGTGGGTAGTTCTTAATACTCAATGAAATAGCTATTTAAATAATCAGAATATGGGATCTCATGAGTAGGAAAGGAGTGAAAAGTTCTAATTGAATAAGAGAACTCTGTTCTATGACTCACAAAAGTAAAAGTAGTGAGATTTATTATGATAGTTTTGAAAGAAGTGGGTGATGATAACTTGTAAAAGGCTGAAATCTCATTGCTGGAAAAAGCCTCTTATTATGGGAGCCAGGTGATTGCTTCTCAGATAACATAGACAGTGCATTGAAAAAGGAAGTAAAATTCAGCAATACTGAAGTCTATGATTTTAACCTCTTAAAAAAAAAAAAACAGGAAAAAATCTTTCTTCTTCTAAGAAGTGCTATTTGAAATATTATTGTTTCTTTTTTCCTGGCTTGTAATATATAACTATCAGTATCCTAAGTGATAATAATAATGGTTAAATAATGCCTCACATTGGCAGGCTTATTGACCATCCATTCGTTTTATTTTAGAAACTTTTTATATGTTAGGCCTTGGGAATTTAGATGTGAATGAGCCCCTGACATAAAATGGCTTACAGTCTACTAGCAGATAGCAGTCATTAAAAAAAGAGAGAGAGAGACTAGTATAACACATAATACTCTTAGTGTATACTGAGCAGAACATACTTTCTCTGTATATGTGGAATTTGCAGGTTGGAGGGCTTAATTCCTCTTGTGTGAGGAATAAAAATATTAGAGAAAACTTTGCCTTCACAAAATCGTGTTTTTCCCTTCTGTCTTTTGCATCTAATTCTAGCCCTCTTATAATCTGAGTTCTTTCTGAAAGCCACATTACTAGACAGATATTCTAAATAAAATCACTGAATGTTATATTCTGTGAACAATATTTAAATGTCTCGAGGGTTTGGAAATAATTTGTGTAACTTCTTTCAAAATGCTTATGCCTACAAAGCTATTACTGGCCTATTCCTCATATCCCGTGGCTTTTACTAGGTGTGCTAATTATAAGTGAACAGAGAAGCCTTGCTGGAGGCCACTCACTTCTGGGGGCTTAGAACATCTGATGAGAGCACTGCTCAGAATCTAACCCAGTGATGCTGGTTGTAGCCAGGAGTGAGATTCTTACGTATTGACTTTTAGCACAGATACAGTTTTCCCTGGACACTGAAAACTGGAAAGGAGAGGAAAAAATGGAGGAGAAACAAACACTGCACACATATCATCAGTTTAAACTCTACAACATCTGTGTAGGTTTGATATCCTTATTGGCTGTGCTACAGAAAGGAAAGCATCATTTAAGCAGTAAAATAATTTGAAAGTGACACAGATTAAACAAATGACAAGGGCAAAGCTAGAACTGAAAGGAAGGGACTCTAACTGAAAGCCTCGATCCAGGACCTTGGCACCATATTGCTTACAAAGTGGCAGTAGGTCTGCAATGAGTCTGTGAAATCCGATGATAAATAAACCATCCTTTGTCAGTCCCATTGCCAGCCTTCTGCATTTCTATGCACTTGTCAATAGAAAAACTCTGCTGATTTGACTCCAATGACATACATTTTTCATAGTAAAAAGCCAACCATTCATGAATATCTAAAAATCAATGTCATCTTGAGTGTCTGATGACAAAGCACCTTTGCAGTGTAATTAAGAAGAATGTGTTGCTAAACTCTTTTAGGTGATTTTGACTTCCCTGCTGGCTCAAATGGTAAAGAATCTGCCTGTAATGCAGGAGACAAGGGTTCGATCCCTGAGTTGGGAAGATCCTCTAGAGAAGGAAATGGCAACCCACTCCAGTATTCTTGCCTGGAGAATTCCGTGGACAGAGGAGCCTGGTGGGCTACAGTCCGTGGGGTCACAAAGAGCTGGACATGACTGAGCAGCACTTTCACTTCTCTTCACTTTAGGTGATTCAGATAAGGTTTAGACAGATTAAGGTACTTTGTTTAAGATTACAGAGCCACTAACTGACAGATCCCACAGACTCTTAAACTCTGTATTCTTTCCACCATATTATAAACCCTCATTCACTACAACAAAAACTCTACAAATCAATATTCAAGCTAATTATCACAAAGAGCAGAAATGCTAACTGCAAATAAATTTGTGTGCAGTTTTGAGTAATCCTTTCTCCTCCTTTTGTAATTTGTAATTTATACATGAAGGGAAAGTTTGTTTTCATTTTTATTGAAGTACAGTTGCTTTGCAATGTTGTATTTTCTGCTGTACATCAAATTGAATCAGCTACACATGTACATATATCCCCTTTCTTTTGGGTTTCCTTCCCATTCAGGAAACCACGGAGCATTGAGTAGTGGAGTTCCTTGTGTTATACATAAGTTCTCATTAGTTATCGATTTTATAATTGTAGTGTATATACGTGAATCCCAATCTCCCAATTCATCCCATCCCACCTTTCCCCCTTTGGTATTTGTATGTTTATTCTCTGCATCTGTGTCTCTATTTCTGCTTTGCAAATAGGTTCATCTACACCATTTTTCTAGATTCCACATGTATGTGTTAATATATGAGACTTTTGTTTTTCTCTTTCTTTGTTTTAAGTGCCAGTCTGAGTAGGGGACACAATTTCAGAGTTCATAGAGCATTTTCAAAAGTTCAAAATCTGGGACTCAGGTAGTTGAAAGGAAACTTTTGATGCATGACTCAGTGTATTCACATTCAAGGCCATCTGGTAGGAATGGTGGTTTCTTAGGTTTGCTGATGAAGCAGTCTGTCAAGCAAAAGAATGTGAGCTTCTCTAGCACCTGGCTGTTCTCTGGAGTTGAGCCTGCTTGGAAGTCCTCTTCTGCTTGGAGGAGGGAAATAAATCTTGCCCCGAAATCCATCTGTGGACCCTGCCAAATAACTTTTGCCTTTGGGTTCTCTTATTTATAGCACGAGAAAACCTGAAGCAGTTCAGTAACTTCATTTCTTTTCATATAATTTATATTTTAAGATGCTTCAGAAGGATTTCCTTGAGCCAATTTAATCCAGTGAGGTCCAAGAACCAAAGATGAGGGGACATCTTTTCTTTGGAGCACAGCACATGGGGAAGGTTGGGACTTGTGAGTCCCAAATTCACCCTGCCATCCCATGAAAGCACATGGTGTAGCCAGTCAATATAAAGCTGAGGTAAATTTCAAAGTAATTTCTCTTCTAATTTATCAAAAAAAATGTCATAGAAATTTGCATTAGACTGTGTAAAACCAAGAAGTTGGGTAGTATACAAGCTGTTCATATATTAAAGTTTAAAGATATCTCATTTGTTGTAAGGTGATATTTTCTACCATCTGTTTCTTATTATAATGATGTGATTACTTTAAATGAAGATCATCTATGGAAGTAAATGGAAAAAATGACTGCATACACTATTATTTTGTCCCTTTGGTTCATTGGGAAAATTTGTACTAAATTTGTCAGTCTCCATTTCTCTTTATAAAGGTAACGTTAATATAATCTATTACTCCATTAACAAGGGACATTTTGTGCAGGAGAACTACACTATATATCTTTTCTTTTACTTATGCAAATTGTAACAAAAGCAATTAGATGTTTTCTAATTCTCAATATTATATTTATTTTAAAGAGTAATAATTTTATTCAGCAATGAATATGTATGAGTGAAGTTATTTTTCCCTCTCTGAAAAATAGAGGTGGCTGCATAACTGTTTCGGTCCTTTATTGGATTTCTTTTTATTTTTTTTACTAAAGCATCTGTTGTTAGATGACAATTCAGTTGCTGGTTAAGTAGAGGGGAAGGCTGTGAAAATATTTTAAATGAATGTATACTTTTATATCCTAAGATGAAGAGGTGAACAACTATAATTGTGCTGAGGAGAAGGCTGTGTCCTACCTGCTCCTCCTTCCTTCTCTTGCCAACTCATCCATGTTGGATGTGATAGCAATGCTGAAAACTTGGCTTCTGTGACTGCTGCTGAATCAAATCTTGGAGACAGAGTTTTGGGTGAAGTAGAAAAGAATACTGGAGGTTTATTCCTTTGCCAGACAAAGGGGGACACAGCAGGCTCCTACCTCCCCAAAACTATATTTCCCAGCCTGGGAGGATAAGATGATGAATTTTATAGCAATGTTCCAAGGACAGGGTTGCTGAAAAATTTAGGGTGTGTTCAGGGCCTGCACTTCTTTAATCTGGTCTCAGATAATATTTTGATGAGCTTCTCTGACTCCTTGATTCTGGTATTCCCTTGAATGACAAATGCTAACTTCTTCCTTTTGTTGGGTTTTAGTTCTTTAAAGAGCTCAAAGACATTGTTAGGAAGCATCACTACAAACAAAGCTAGTGGAAGTGATGGAATTCCAGTGGAGATATTTCAAATCCTGAAAGATGATGCTGTGAAAGTGCTGCACTCAATATACCAGCAAACTTGGAAAATTCAGCAGTGGACACAGGACTGGAAAAGGTCAGTTTTCATTCCAATCCCAAAGATAGGCAATGCCAAAGAATGCTCAAACTACCACACAATTGCACTCATCTCACACACTAGTAAAGTAAAGCTTAAAATTCTCCAAGCCAGGCTTCAGCAATATGTGAACCGTGAACTTCCAGATGTTCAAGCTGGTTTTAGAAAAGGCAGAGGAACCAGAGATCAAATTGCCAACATCCGCTGGATCATGGAAAAAGCAAGAGAGTTCTAGAAAAACATCTATTTCTGCTTTGTTGACTATGCCAAAGCCTTTGACTGTGTGGATCACAATAAACTGTGGAAAATTCTGAAAGAGATGGGAATACCAGACCACCTGACCTGCTTCTTGAGAAATCTGTATGCAGGTCAGGAAGCAACAGTTAGAACTGGACATGGAACAACAGACTGGTTCCAAATAGGAAAAGGAGTACGTCAAGGCTGTATATTGTCACCCTGCTTACTTAATGTATATGCAGAGTACATCATTAGAAACGCTGGACTGGAGGAAGCACAAGCTGGAATCAAGATTGCTGGGAGAAATATCAATAACATCAGATATTCAGATGACACCACTCTTACGGCAGAAAGTGAAGAAGAACTAAAGGGCCTCTTGATGAAAGTGAAAGACGAGAGTGAAAAAGTTGGCTTAAAACTCAACATTCAGAAAACTAAGATCATGGCATCTGGTCCCATCACTTTGTGGCAAATAGATGGGGAAACAGTGGCTGACTTAGATGGGGAAACAGTGGAAACAGTGGCTGACTTTATTTTTCTGGGCTCCAAAATCACTGCAGATTGTGATTGCAGCCATGAAATTAAAAGATGATTACTCCTTGGAAGGAAAGTTATGACCAAACTAGACAGCATGTTAAAAAGCAGAGACATTACTTTGCCAACAAAGGTCTGTCTAGTCAAGGCTATGGTTTTTCCAGTGATCATGTATGGATGTGAGAGTTGGAGTATAAAGAAAGCTGAGCGCCAGACAATTGATGATTTTGAACTGTGGTGTTAGAGAAGACTGTTGAGAGTCCCTTGGACTGCAAGCAGATCCAACCAGTCCATTCTAAAGGAGATCAGTCCTGGGTGTTCTTTGGAAGGACTGATGTTGAAGCTGAAACTGCAATACTTTGGCCACCTGATGCGAAGAGCTGACTCATTTGAAAAGACCCTGATGCTGGGAAAGACTGAAGGCAGGAGGAGAAGGGGATGCCAGAGGATAAGATGATTGGATGGCATGACCATCTCGACAGACATGGGTTTGGGTGGACTCCAGGAGTTGGTGATGGACAGGGAGGCCTGGTGTGCTGGGGTTCATGGGGTCTCAAAGAGTCAGACACGACTGAGCAACTGTACTGAACTGAACTGATCCCTTGAGGTGGAACCTGAATATTCATTGGAAGGACAGATTATAAAGCTGAAACTCCAATACTTTGGCCACCTGATTCAAAGAACTGACTCACTGAAAAAGACCCTGATGCTGGGAAGGGCTGAAGGCGGGAGGAGAAGGGGATGATGGAGGATGGGATGTTTGGATGGCATCACAGACTGAATGGACATGAGTTTGAGTAAACTCCAGGAGTTAGTGATGGACGGGGAGGCCTGGCGTGCTGCAGTCCATGTGGTCGCAGAGAGTCAGACACGACTGAGCGACTAAACTGAACTGAGGTGGACCCAGTGCCCTGCCCCAGGGCTGCACTATTGTCTCTTGGCTGCTCCTCCCTTGTCTCTGCATCCCCTCTCTCCTCTGGTTAGTGACTGTATGAACCTGCCCTTTGGAACTCTGGAAGGTAGTGGAGGCTGGAATCGGTTCCCTACAAACCAGGAATGGGAACACACAAAGGTTTGTCTGCCCAAGAGCCCCACAGTGTCCTGATTTGTTTCACTGGCACCAAACAAAAGGGGGCCACACTGCCTTGACATGAGTGTTTCCCTTGTACCAGTTGGAGAGCTAATTCAGAATCTCACATACGTGTATTTCCTGTCTGTCTTTCTTCAGTGAGTGTGAGGACAGCCTCTGATATGGCCCCCTAGTCACCCACGGTACCTATTTGTTGAATGATGGCCAAGTGAGAGGGCAGAGGGAAGTCAGCTAGAGCGTGGGGGAGACTGTTCTCCATCAGGTCCAATCAGCGCCAGCATGGGTTACTCAAGGTCAGGAAAGTTGTTTAATGGGATGGAAGAAAAGACTGACTTTATTTTTCAAAAGTGCTGACTTTATTTTTCAAAAGCTTGTTTGGAACCTAAAGGGCATTTTCTGTAGCTGTCTTGTAACATAACAAAAATATTTGGCCTGTGGATCCCCTGAAAAAAACTCCTACACAAAGAGCAGTTGAAACTCAACCTATCACAGATAAAACATGGAGTGAGTTTTTTGTTCATTTGTTTGTTTGTTTTTAACAGAAGTGGAATTCTGTCCCCCAGGCATCATGGTGACTCCCCATGGCCTGAGATGAGGACTCTGATAGGCAGAGGGCATGAGATGGATCCCTCAGAGGATCGAAGTGTGAGAATCTGCAGAAACACCTGGGAACATTGCTTGTCCCAGACAACTTTTGCCTCCTAGTGTTCCAGGGATAAACTTGTAGCATTCCTTGCTTTCTGCTGATGTGTGTTAGTTGCTCATTTGTGTCTGACTCTTTGAAACCCCACTAAATGCAGCCTGCCAGGCTTCTCTGTCCATGGGATTCTCCAGGCAAGAATACTGGAGTGAATTGCCATTCCCTTCTCTCAATGATCTTCTTGACCCAGGGATTGAACCCTGGTTGCCTGCATTGCAGGCAGATTCTTTACCATTTGAGCTATAGGGAAGTAGCATTCCTTCCTTTCTGCTGGCAGGCATAGGATAGAAAGCCATAGCACAGAAGACCAGAGAACTGGCTTTGGGCCAAATTGCCTGTGGTTTTTATCCTGTTGTTTAATATGTATGTAAATTGGGTCAAATTTCTTAATCTCTCTGTCTCAATTTCTGCATCTATGAAAAAGGAAAACTAATCTGACCTATTTCATCAGGTCATTGTAATGATCAAGTTAGTAGCTATAAATGGTTTGCTGTTGTTTAGTCACTAAGTTGTGTGCAGCTCTTTGTTGACCCCGTGGACTGAGACATGTCAGGCTTCCCCGTCCTTCACAATCTCCCAGAATTTGCTCAAATTCATGTCCTTTGAGTCAGTGATGCCATCCAATCATCTCCTCCTCTGTTGCCCCCTTCTCTTCTTGCTCTCAATTTTCCCAGCATGAGGGTCTTTTCAAATGAGTCAGTTCTTCTCATCAGATGGCCAAAGTATTGGAGCTTCAACTTCAGCATCAGTCCTTTCAATGAATTTTCAGGGTTCATTTCCTAGCATTGACAGGTTTGATCTCCTTACTGTCCAACAAAGCACATACTCAATAAATAGTGAGTTGAACAAATTGTCATGATTTTATATTGGCAGTTGGAGAAATAGCAGGACCTTGGTCAAAATAGAGAAACTTTAAGAGGGAATTACTTTGGGGGTCAGATGATGAAACATATTTTCAGATAATTAATTTGGGGGGGGGGATTGTTAAAGCATTACCGCCCAATAAGCACCATCCATTGCCTTATACATGTGACACCTTTTGCCAGAAAAAATAAGTGAGCCTGCCATTGTCGTCAGGACATGGGAGAGAATATTCATGCCAACTTTCAGTACTCAGAAAGGACAGAACTTCAGAACTTCCTCAGTGTCTGGGAGCAGGATTTGATAACAATGAGAACAGAGAAAACAGGAGCTCGAGGGTTTCAATTCACAGAAGCTAGTTTCATGGAAATGAAACTGACCTCTTTCTGAAGTTTATCTGGCCCTTTCTGTTGTTCACATTTTTTGTTGTTGTTTCAATATTATCTCAAGATATTTATTTAAAATTCTTTTTATAGTATCCTTTTCAAAGGAGTTGGTTATCACTCACTTTCTCATTTCTTTCTAAATTGTTTCATTCCATTCTTTTAATTAAGGTTGGCTGACAATCCAGATCAGACAAATAGAATTTCTTAAAAGCCAATAATAATTCATGGCTATTTAATTGAAATAGTGGGGAAGAGTTGATAAGCCGAAGCCTTTTCATACAGTGATAAGGCTGAAAACCGTATATGAGAAATGAGAAATCAAAATAATTTTAAGCCATGAGTATGTTAATAGAAAAATGACTAGTGATTGATATATGTAGGAAGTAATTACATAAATATCAGCAAGTAGCATGTATTATATATTGAATAGCATGACTAAATTGAAATAGTCATTTATATAATCAACCATGGGATAACAAACCCAGGATGGAAAGATTTACTGAGAACAAATATTTACTTTAAAGTGAAAGGCACTGCCTCACCATTTTTTGAGTGAAATTATGCATTTTATATTCTCTTTATATTTTGTGATGTAAACTCAAAGAGAAGGGCTCTTTGTTTGCATAGACAAAGCTGGTCTTTCTTCCTGAAGATACCTGACATTTTATAATCAGGTGGGCAAATTTTAATGTGTGATCAGTGGTTAGTAGAGAAAGAAAAAGTCACTCAAAAGCTAACCAAGGAGAAGTGGCTTCATGAAATTAAGGTGAAAAATGAAAGTATAAGGAAGAAAATCTCGAGTTTTATAAAAATGTATTTTGTTAATCTACCTTCTCTCCCCACTTCTAACTAAGAAAAATTGTACTGAATGTCTTTAAAAATTCTTTCAATATTTAATCATTTTAAATATTACTTGTTAAACATTGCATCTCCTAGCTCTAATATATACATATATAGTTTTCTCCAAAAATGGGCTTCATGATTGAGTAAAATAGCAGCAAGAGGAATCAATATCCCTAAGTTTGTAAAGAAACCATTTATTGCACATCTTGAGGTTCATTTTCATTTTTGACATATTATATAATATTTCACCTTTCTATAAGTAAAATGTGGAGAAGGAAATGGCAACCCACTCCAGTGTTCTTGCCTGGAGAATCCCATGGATGGAGAAGCCTGGTAGGCTGCAGTCCATGGGGTCGCAGAGTCGGACACGACTGAAGCGACTTAGGAGTAGCAGCATACATTTTAAATGGATATTAACATCATGTGAAATAACAGATTTAATATTTAATTTCATAGTGTCAGAGCACCAAAAACCTTATTGAGAGAGGCAGGTCATTTTGGACATTTCAGGGATATAATGTTTGAAAACTAAGCCGTGGCCAAGGATACACAAGATCTAACAGCTTGATAGATCACTGTCATTGCTCCAACAGGACAGAGACAGCAGATAGAGAAACAGAGGCCCCAAGGAGACAGAGGAAGCTAAAGATGAATGGTATCAAATGTTACCGTTAATGGAAAACAACTTGGGGGAAATGCTTGAAGGACTCTGGCTGCTTTATTGCAACTTCC
Source organism: Bos indicus x Bos taurus (assembly GCF_003369695.1). Lineage (NCBI taxonomy): Eukaryota > Metazoa > Chordata > Mammalia > Artiodactyla > Bovidae > Bos > Bos indicus x Bos taurus. The sequence goes on from NW_020867080.1 coordinate 429,551, forward strand.
TTGAAATCAGTATCTTGCTTTCCCTTTACCACTTGCAAAGCAATGAACCAACCTAGACTTCACCTCTCTGGAGCTCAGCATGGGGGCGAGCCACACACAGTCTATTTTCCAAGATGTTTTGCTTTCTGTCTGAAGGCTTCGACCCAAGAGAAGGCTTTGGAATCAGAATAGTTCATAGTTTCAAGGCAAAGGGCAGAGTCACTCAGCTGATGGGTACCATGCTGGGCTCTGCAAAACCCCATTCATCATCTTGAGGGGGGGGGCTCTCCAGCAGGGTTTGCAAGTGTGAGAAAGAGGCTCAGAGATGCAGAAGACCTCAGTCAAGAATGCCCAGTTGAAATCACCCTTTATTTTAGGGGAGATTGTACTTCCCAGTGGATTTCTTAAGCTTTGTATTTTTTATTTTATTATGCTTTATTTCCTACAAATGTAACACAGTTCCTTCTCCCACAGCCAAGCAACTTTAATTTTCAGGTTCGCCATGCAGAAACTTTCTTGTTTGGAAACTAACAGACCTTTCAGAGAAAGGTGTATATATTTCATAAAATGAATTCCAAGGTGATAATGTCTGTACAAGTCCCTTCTGTGAAATAAATGTTATTCTCAATGTATGATTTTAGGTATAAAGTGATATCTTCAATATAATCAACTCCAAATATTTTGCTAGAAGTAGAATAAATATCACAGTTTTTAAAATGCCCTGAACTGAATGATTCTTGACCAAATGGAGTATCTTTGATTTTTAAGCCCTGGTGGCTGTAACACAAATCTGAAATATTCTGTATTCCTGTTGCTAAATAAAGAATAAAGATTTGAGCTCTTACTCCATTAAAGAGTGTTCTAGGCATGTGAAGGATATAGAAATATGATGATACACCTGTCATCATTTCTGCCTGTGAAAGGCTTTCCATTTAGGGAGAAGAACTAAGACTTGATAGAAAAGAAAACACTTCATGGTACTCTGTGAGGTTAATTGCCAGGTAAGTTCTAGAATTTAAAACAAGAAGCACCTTAGAGGTCAAATAATTCAACCTCCTTGTTTTATGAGATATAAAAGTTCTCATTGTAAAGAAATTGTCTCCACATAAATAGGGAAACCTGTTCAAACCAAGGTGTCCTAACTTGAAGATGAGGGCTCCTTGCTCCAGCCACACTTGATCTGCTGGAACAGCAGGGGAGGATAAGAGTGGGTCCTTGATCCACAGCAGCTGAGGTGTCAGGTTAACTGTGTCCTCTGGTTGACCACAGACAGAGGACGTGCACTTACTTACTCTACTACTTGTAGAGTAGCTGACCATACAACAGGTCAGGATTGGCCAGAAAAGTAAGAGGAATGTTTCCAGCACCCACTTACAGTGAGTCCAGGAAAGAGGAAGGAGAAAGCAAGTTAATAAGTATTATCTATCCATCATGTCCCACCAGACTCATCAGTGATTCATATGCAGGAGTTAGTATTTGCTGAATGACAGAATCAATGATCTCATCTATTGCTCAACAATCCTGCAAGATGTGGTTATTCCTAGCCTCAATAAGGACACTGAAGCTGTTCACCTGGTGGCAAATGTTTGCTCATAGCCTCCTGAGCACCAGACTTTGTGTTCAACACAGTGGTACCAAGAGACCCACCACCTGAATTCCCTACTTGATTAGATAGTAGGCATATTGGAGATGGAACTTCAAGATGGGTGTGCGTGCTCTGCTTCTGAACTTTATTCCTACCAACTCAGAGAAGTCATGTAACATTTTAAGATCACAAAGCGTAGAAGTGGAAGTTCGCTTTCCAAATCACAGCTTTCACAAAATACTTTAGAATTGCTGTTCTTTCCATTATGACTCACAGCCTGCCCTGGAAGAGAGTGGTGGATGAATCGGTTCGGGTTAGAAAATGCAGCTGAGAAGAACAGAAGTCGGTGGGGATAGGAGCAAAGAGGACAGAGGATGAGGTAGCCTGTGTACGTACTGTGTCCAGGACAGGAATGCAGGGATGCTCTTCAAATAGACTCAAACCTGAGCACCTTGAGAGCTCTACACACAAAGAGAGAAGCCTGGAAAATGAGAAGCAGCTGGAAGATGAATGGACGCTATTTCTAGTGGATCACAAATAAGAGAAGTGAATCAAGCATATGCAAGAGAAATTTTTCTTTTACTGCAAAATTGCTACAAATGCACATTCTTCTCTCCATATCCCATACACACCCCACATACATGCCAGAACCCAGCAATTCACAATTCTTCCCCTGTTTCTGCCTCCAGTCCCTGGCAATCCACGCAACCCTGTTTAGAAATCTGTTTGAAAGCCATGGGATGGAAAAGAGGAATGAAGATATATTGACTTTCAAAAATCATAGGCCTTATTCTTTGCTTGGTATAGGCTAGGGTTTATACTGGGGTGCTGCAGAGGTTCCTTTCCAGTGAGTCTGAGAATCAAGCAGGTGTGTGGACTGTCGGAAAGAAGCAGATACTAGGGTATACGTCCCTCCTCTGGCTTAAATTTGTGAGTGTACAGGCTGCCTACTGATGTTAACCATGTTTAAGTGAGGCACTCTTCAAAAAGCTGAGGCTGGTGAACTCGTGTTGGATGTGTCAGTGTGTTAATTCAGTCACCGCGTCGGGAAGAACCACCGTGAGAAAGGAGAATTGTACCGAAGGCAGCTAGGTAACTCTCTCACAGTGAAAGACTGGCCTATAATGTTGGAATATGCACATTCTTGTAGAGAAATAAGTAAAATGGAAAAGAGCAAAGGGCCCGTGGCTACTTTTCCCAGCCTCTTCGAGCAGAACAAAATACTGCTCCCCACTAAAAGAATGACAACTCCAGATTTCCAATGGATCAGTGATTTCAAGGGAGGCAATTTACTCCTAACACTTCCTGTGCCCTGAGAAAATGTGACTAAAATATGAAACTATAAAAAAAGCACAGAACCTTCAAGTAGTTTAGACAGAAAGGCAAACTTAGAGATCATCTGGTTCAGTGGTTATTAACCTTTGGAAGAAAGAAAAGAATTTGATAAAATTTGGGACTCACTCCCTGTGGGGGAAAAACACAAATGCACATTAATGCAGTCTGTATGCAATTCCAGGAGTGTCTTTAGCGCTTGTTATTAGAGTCAGAATTCCTGAGCTGGTGGAACCCTCAATTAAAGGGGAACCCCCAAGTGGTTCAGATGGTAAAGAATTTTCCACAATGCAGGAGACCAGGGTTGGATCCCTGGGTTGGGAAGATCTCCTGGAAAAGGGAAAGGCTACCCACTCCAGTATTTTTTCCTGGAGAATTCCATAGACAGAAGAGCCATGGGGTCACAAAACATCAGCCATGACTGAGCGACTAACACTTTTCACTTTCACACTTTCACAAGTACCTTTCCTAGGGTCACCAGGTAACTGGTGTTGGAACAAGACAGAGTAGCCCAATATTTAGCCTACACCTAATTAGAGCTACTACCCAAATTACAGGAAGTTATTATCTGAGGGACTTAGAATTGCCTCATACATTAACCATCAGGTTTTTCCTTGTTGGTGTCATTCAAAATTATGCCCTTCTGGCACTACTAGTAACTTTCTGGATAAGTTCAAATTAAAAGAGAATTTTAATTAGTTGTACTGTTGCTATTTCATAAATTAGATATTCTGATCTGCTGTTTTCCCTTGCATTAAAAAAAAAATTGGTTTTGGTTATTTTGAAATGTCAAGGTATTATCTCTTTAAGACCACTCATGATCACTCCAGGGCTAGTTCTCATAGTACCAGGTATTCATGTGGCTCTGTTACTGCTTTAAAGTAAAATGAGATTCTCGAATAAATAGGCTTTAAAATATCTGAGCCAGTATCGCTTCTATTGAAATTCATAGGATGGTAATCTGAAGTTGGTGTTGTCAGGCTTTCTGATGAGGGAGGCAAGCTTATCTTAATACGCAGATTTAAAGAGTGACTTTCCTAGGACCAGGAGACAACTGGAGGTTATAAAGTTAGGAATCATTTACATAATGGAGATTATCAATATAATAATATGTGGCCGTAATCTCTTATTTTAGCAGCATCAGTGAGGAGGGGGAAAAGTGACAGAATTCTGAGTTACAAGCATGTGATCTTCTTCTGAATTCTCTCCTGTCTTGTCCTCTTGTCAGACAGCAGCTGGGTTCATTGCATCTTCCCTGTTTTATCCCTGTCATGGAGGAGTCTGCTATGTTGGGGAAAAAGATAAAAAAAAAAAAAAGAGTATTGCTCCTTTAGCAATAGAATAGGTTGGGTAGATGATAAATTTACAGATTCATTGAAATTGATGAAGACATTTGAGAAGATATACTTAATGGATTTACTAGAAATTAGATGTTCCTTCTATTTCCCAATAAACCAAAGAAGTTTATTTACTAAACATAAATGCCAGAGTAGTACTTAAGACAGGATTATATCCTGAGACTTTAGACAGTATTTATGGGAGATTTGGGTAACAGTTTAAGACACATCTTATGAATACCTCAGATATTCCAGGGCAGAGTCATCTTTCATAAGACATTTTGGTAACCTCAGTATTCAGTACGAAGTCTGGTACATAATAGGTGTATATATATATATATATATATATGTATATATATTGTTGGGTTGGTGTTTACCTATGTCAAGTGATTTTTGATGGGGGCTGAGAAAGCTCTATCTGTTCTATGCAGCTCCCACTCAGAATCTGGGCTATCCATTTATTCTTGTAAGCTTTGCTTCTTGAACTTGGAATAATTTTATGTATATGGCTTATGTGTAAACTGAATTCATTTCAAGTGGAGTAAATGAAAAGCAGTTACACACCAAAGAGCAGTGTTGTCTCATAACAGAATAAAGATTAATTTCTGTGCATCATAATCAGTATAACAACAGTTCCCTAAAAGATATAAAATTTGGTTCAGTTTGGCTGATCATATTAGAATAAAACTTACATGAACAAAATTTACATACAAATAGAATAAAGGGAGGATTTGGACCTTGGGTAGCACATTTATTATTGAGTATTTCCATGTAAATCCATTAATTACTACAATGAATTGTATTGAAATGTGTAATCGCATCCCCTGTCTAGTCAACTTATAGAAGACTGAGTTTGGAACTGTATCTCTGGACATATAGAAACTGAAATAAGTGGATTTTTAAATTTTTTGAATAATAAGGTATAGTTCCACACAATTTCACAATTTGTAGCAGCTAAAGAGCAGATGGACAATAAATTCAGATACTGGCTAAATGGGTGTGATAATTAATGCCAAACTAGGGAACAACTTCAGCTAATGAAAAATATAAACAGAGATTTTAATTGGATGAAAGGGACTCCTAGCACAGTTAATAATGGATCTTGAAACATACAAAATAAATGTCCTCTAGCAACCACTTTCAATAAAACAGTGGACTAGAAAGTTTTGCTTCAACCTAATCCATATATGCCCACTGTATTTGCCATTAAATTAGTAACTTTACTTGTTAATTATATCATTAACCAAGCTCAGGGACCTACATGCATTTTTAATTATCACTTTAGCATTGGCATCCAGTGGATTTACGATTAATTTAGAAAGACAGAGCCTGTATTGTTTCTTTCAAATAGTGAAAATCCCGGAAATGATGGGATTTTCTCTGGATAAACATGAGAAAATTATCACATTTATTCTGATTCTTTTTGCGCTGGATCTATTCCTTAATTCCAGATTGTAATTCAACCCAGATTATAAAGTTATTGAGTGTTAATTAAAAATAACCTTAAGAGACTTAAAAATTAGAAACCTACTCTACTTTTCTCATCTTCCATGCCCTCTTACAGCCTCCTGCTTTCACTGTATTTACATTTTCTTTATAACACTGTATTTTTTAATATTTATTTGGCTGTGCTTGGCTTACATGGGATCTTTGATCTTTGTTGTGATGTGCAAACTCTTCGATGCAGCATGTGCGATCTAGTTCCCTGACCAAGGATCAAACCCAGGCCACCTGCATTGAAAGCATGAAGTCTTAGCCACTGGACCACAGGGAAAGTGAAAGTGAAGTCGTTCAGTCGTGTCTGACTCTTTGCGACCCCCATGGACAGCAGCTTACCAGGCTCTGCTGTCCATGGGATTTTCCAGGCAAGAATACTGGAGTGGGCTGCCATTTCCTTCTGCAGGGGATCTTCCCAACCCAGGGATTGAACCCAGGTCTCCTGCATTGCAGACAGACACTTTATCGTCTGAGCCACCAGGGAAGCCCTGGACCACAGGGAAGTCCCTGTATTTTCATTTACAAATAATTTTGCCTATCAAATGTCTAAGCCCTTTACTACTAGACTTAGAGTTTATCTCCTACCAGATCTCTAAGATTTTTCATTCTTTGCTTCTGTTCCCATGAATTTTGTTAAGTAAAGGTTCCCATTGAATGATGTGTCAACTTTCTGAAGCTGCAAATGGATCAACGTTTGGGTCTGAATGTGGAGGCAAGAAAAATATATCACTCAAAAATCTAAAGACAAGTGATACAAAAAAGTTATTCATGGTCGTTAATATATAGCTGAGTCTGGAAACTGAACTATCTTGGCATTATAATTGGGACTTCAATTAAAATAGAAATTGTCTAAAACTCTGAACAGCTAAATAGCTAAGATAGCTTCCAACCACTGATAATCCAGCCAGGGTTATATGATCAAAGAGAGAACACACTGGTTTTGGTGGTGGTGGTTTAGTTGCTAAGTCGTTCCCTGACTCTTGTGACCCCATGGACTATAGACTGCCAGGCTTCTCTGTCCATGGTGGGGGGGGTTCTCTAGGCAAGAATACTGGAGTGGGTTAACAGTTCCTTCTCCAGGGGATCTTTCTGACCCAGGAATCGAACCCAGGTCTCCTGCATTGCAGGCAGATTCTTTACCAACTGAGCTACAAGGAAAGCCCATGTACCTACAAGTGCATGAAAGTGTTAAGTCTCAGAGGTAAGTAATGCACTCTGAGATGTTCAACCAAATCTTTTGTTATAACAATAGCCAAGCATGCAGAGGCTAGCAAGATATTTTCAGAGCACAAACAATGGCTTTTTTAGACAAGTCACATTTTCAAGAAGTGTCCCTGGTGGCTCAGATGGTAAAGAATCCGTCTGCAATGTAGGAGACCTGGGTTCAATCCCTGGATCGGGAAGATCCTCTGATGAAGAGAATGGCAATCAACTCCTGTATTCTTGCCTAGAGAATTCCTTGGACAGAGGAGCCTGGAGGGCTACAGTTCAAGGGGTTGCAAAGAGCCGGATATGCCTGAGTGGCTAACACTTAACACACTAGTCTGTTGATGAGGCAAGAGGCAGGAAAAGACACTTCATGCCATGAACATGATAGCTTTGACTATCTCTATTCACTGGGAAAGAAGTAACACAAAAAGAATAGCAGGTCATGATTAAAATTCCCACAAATCTGGAACACAACCCTGGACTCTTCTTTTATACAAACTTCTGATGATGCTTTAGCTAAAGGAAAACAGATTTATTCAAAGATGAACAATAAAATGAACCCCAAATAAGATGCCAATCAAGATACCACAGAGGGTTGTACAGACGGTTGTACAAGACAAGGGTTGGAAAAACAAAAATGAACAGCAGGCAAAGAACACTCACCAGAAAATCATTTTTCCTGCTGTTGCTGCTAAGTCGCTTCAGTTGTGTCCAACTCTGTGCGACCCCAGAGACGGCAGCCCAGGCAATTCTCCAGGCAAGAACACTGGAGTGGGTTGCCATTTCCTTCTCCAATGCATGAAAGTGGAAAGTGCAAGTGAAGTCACTCAGTTGTGTCCGACTCTTAGCGACCCCATGGACTGCAGCCTACCAGGCTCCGCTGTCCATGGGATTTTCCAGGCAAGAGTACTGGAGTGGGTTGCCATTGCCTTCTCCACATTTTTCCTGAGTAGATGAAAAATTATAATAAAATGTTTCTTACAAATTAAAAAAATTAATATCTCTGATGCAAGAGTACCAAGTAAAAGCTGTAATTCAAGAGAGTGTTAACAACACACTGGAAAAAGACAAAATATCGGCTTGTCTGGCAGATGTCATAAAAGAAGTAGAAAGGGGAAAAAAATCACAGAACTAAGGGAGAAATTGGAAGCAACTGAAGAATAATGGACGTTGCTTAACACAGTAAGGAGCATGAAGGAAAAATAGGAGAGAATAAGCAAAATTAAATGGAATTTAATAAAGAATTTAAGAGAATACAAGAAAATTATGGATTTGGGAGACAAGTGAAATACCATGTATATCTAACTGGTCTGACAAAAAGAAATAAGGACAATAATAAAGAATATATGCTTAAATATATAATACAAAAAAATTCTCCAGGGGGAAAAAAAGAAGCCTTAAGTGTTCAGTTTGGAAAAGCATATTGTACCTAAGAAAGGGGCTAATGAGAAAAATTACTTCAACAAATATCTTAATAATTTAAATTCTTAAAAAGATAATCTTTTTCAAATCTCAGCTAAAATCAAGGTCTTGTATAATAATAAAAAATGTATTGCTATCCTCAGACTTATTCATTACCACAGTCAATGCCAGAAAACAAGAGAATAGCTCTGAAGTATTCCTCAAGAAAATTCCTCATAGACAGAGAAACAATGATAAAAGAATGAAAAAAAAGTAAGACCTCTGTTATTGAACAAAACAAAAAAAGTTGGGTCTGTGTACCCTCCTGGCTTCTAGAATCTATTAGATGATGAACTACATCAACCAAGAAAGGATGGAGAAACTAAGACAAAAGCTCATTGTTATCATTAAATAAATTCATCTGTAAGATTCAAATAAATGTAGATACTACAATTGTGTAACAGAATGCACATCTCAACCCTTTTTGATCTAGAAATAGTACAGATTAAAAAATGGATGGGGAAGAGAAAGAAAGGAAGAGTCAGTATGTACAAATCTTTTGCAACTAGAATGAAGAATATATTAAAGTGAGTAAATCAAGTAGTAAAGGAAGTAAATATGACAATAAAATGTCAATACTTGGGACTATGAAATGAAATAAAATTTGATCATTTAAATGGTGGAAGGAGAATACAAGTAAATATACTAATATGTCCTAAGAAATCAACTAAAAGATTTTTAACTCCTTAACTTTTTAATATGCCCTACAAAGTTAAACAGAAGAGCCTTTAAAGTTTTAAACAATGGGAAGGAGTGTGACAGGGTAAAACAGAATAGGTGGCAAGTGACTTCCTGTCTCTGCTATCACAATTTAACTTAAAAGTCAGATATATAGCATGCTGTCTTCCTAATATTTTTCTAAGGAAAATACTTTGTTTCCTAGCATCCTATTCTTTTGTTTTTTTTGGACTCAAACGTAATAGTAAATGCATGCCTGTGTAATTCAGTTTCTCTAGGAAAGATGTGAGAAAAACAATTCTCACATGTCTAGTGTCTACTCTTTAATGAAACAAAAGCTCAGTAGCATACTTCAGCCATTGGAAAAATTGTAAGGGCAGTATTTGGGTGGCGGGGGTCGGGCAGGGGGGAAATCTAGTCAGTACCTCAGAGTGAAATAGCATCTGGTTAAATGGTAAAGAGACCCACCACACTAACTAAAAGGTCTAAGAGTCTATGGGCAACTACAGATTTTGAACTGCAGATTCAAAGATAGTATCAAAATCTGTATTCATTTCCATTAGGGCTTCCATAACAAAGATCCACAAACTAGGGGGCTTAGAGCAACAGAACTGCTTCAGGGTTCTGGAGGCCAGAAATCTCAAAACTGGCAGCAGGTCAAGCTCGCCCTGGAGGCAGCAGGAAAGGATCTGCTCCAGGCCTCCTGACTGGTTTCTAGTCGCTGCAAGAGCTCCTTGCCCTGTAGGTGGCTGTCTTCTTGTCTCTTTGCATCATCTTTCCTGGAGTACCTGTCTGCCGTTGTGTCCAAACATTCTCCTTTTTTAAGGACAACACATGGAGTTAGGGCGCACCCTAAAGACCTCATTTAAACTTGATTAATTCTGTAAAGACCCAGTTTCCAAACCAAGTCATACACTGAGGTTCTGAGGTCTAGGGCTTAAATGTATCTTTTAGGGGGAATGCAATTCAATATGTAATAATTTACCCCCAACTCAAATTTGTGCTTTTTCCACATGCAAAATACATTTACCCTACTCCAACATCTTGAAAACTTCATCATTCCAACATCAATTCATATCTAAACTTTATCAGTTTCATCAACTCAAAGTCCCAAGTCTCATCATCTAAATTATCCAGATCAGGTATGGGTAAGAATCAGGGTATGATGGGTCCCGAGGCAAATGACTAAGTTTACTGATAAAACTTATGAGGGACATTCTGGATTATGGATGAACTAAGCCTAAAAATCAAATGTACACGTTAGCAAAATCTGAACATAAATATGTTTTAAGTGGTACAATGGTGAAACCATAGTAACGATTACAAGTCTAAACTCTAGAGATGTAACTTTAATATAGTCCTCATTCTAGTTGTAAAAGATTAATAAATTTGTATGCACTGATTCTTATTTTCTCTCCTCCCCATCTCATTTTTTAATCTATACCATTTCTAGATCAAAAAGGTTTGAGACGTGCATTGTTATGCAACCATAATGAATATTCAAACAAAATTCATTTATTTGAATCTTATAGATGAATTTATTTAATGTTAACAATTAGCTTTTGTCATAGTTTCTTCATTCATTTCTTGGTTGAGGTAACTCATCATCTATTAGATACTGGAAACAAGGAGGGTAAATAGACCTTTTTTTTTTTTTTGTATGTTCAATAACATAGGTCTTAATTTTTTCTTTCTTTTATCATTGTTTCTCTGAGGAATTTTCTTGAGATGTTCTAGTTTTCTGAAGCCATCTTTTACTCACATTAACCTGGAAACAAGGTTTATCTGTACAATAATCAATGAGATCAATGGGAAAATGTCATCTATCTTAGTATCACACAACAAAATCCAGCTTAAACTCTTAGCATTATTAATTGAATCCCTCTCAATCTACCCCATCCAGACTGCTTCAAACTTACACCCAGTGGTCATCAAGCTTACTCGTAAAGTTCCCTCTTCTTTTTAAAAATAGAATATCCATGCATATCATGGACCACACTGGAGTTTGCTGCTGCTGCAAAGTTGCTTCAGTCGTGTCTGACTATGCAACCCCATAGATGGCAGCCAACCAGGCTCCCCCGTCCCTGGGATTCTCCAGGCAAGAACACTGGAGTGGGTTGCCATTTCCTTCTCCAATGCATGAAAGTGAAAAGTGAAAGTGAAGTTGCTCAGTCATGTCTGACTCTTAGGGACCCCATGGACTGCAGCCCACCAGGCTCCTCTGTCCATGGGATTTTCCAGGCAAGAGTACTGGAGTGGAGTGCCATTGCCTTCTCCGACACTGGAGTTTAGTGGTATATAATTTGATATTTTTCTAATATGTCTTAAGTAAACATTGTTCTTCCATGAACAGTGTTTCAGTGTTAAGAAAGAATTAAGTACTATACATATGATCTCATGCTTATATTCCAAATGCTTGCCCCAAAGCCCAGTGGTGTTCCATCAGTTATGATTTATATAGAGAGATATATGCAGGGTATTTCAGGAAGAGACAAGAGTGTGGGGAGTGTCAGAAGTGTGGGGAGGAATTAAAAGGGAGAGGCTGAATAGATCATAATAACAACAGAACTCTCATCACAATCTCTGCAGTCATCAGCTCAGAATGGTCAAGACCTGATCAAAGACTTGGACTTTTCTATTTTTAATTACTACTTCCTACTCAGGCCCAACCAGAGAAAGCCAGCTAGTTCCCCAACCAGTCACAGAAGATGTATCCTTTCTAGTTAGCCCATCTCCAGCTTCCCTAGGTCAACAGCTTTCAATGGGAGGGTAGCCAAAGCCTTCCCTCTTTGCATCAGACAGCTTTCTCACCCCTCTGCCTGCCTTTGAATCTCTGCCAAATGCAAGTGATGATGGCTGACTTCTGTGCTACAGCAATCTCTGAATACATAGTCCCTGCTTGTTCTCATTTGAGTGGTCTTCACTTATTTCCACAGAACACTTCACCTTATGAGTGGGAGAAAATGGCTCAGATGAAAATCCAGACCTGGGGTCATTTGCTCTTGAGAGCAGCAGGACACCTCTCCCTACCCCACATGAATGAGCAGTGTTCTCTAAACAGCACCATTATATTTTTACAAAATTACAAAGCTAGAAGATCCTTATTTTTCTTTTTTTTGTATTTTCAGGAAAGAACATCCTGAAAAAGCAGATAATATTTTTTAAATATAGAGGGTTTTCACATGTCATGTATTTGCTCTTTGGAAGATGAAGAATGATCATGGTTGAGGTGTGACCAATCAAATCCTGTTAGAGCTCAAAATAATCCCAGTGATCCAGAGTGACTCCATAAATTCCAAATGCCCACTGCTGCCAAAAATGTAATCTTCCAGAAATACATTCTTAAGTGATCCCTAAAACTTTTTCACAAGGTACATGAACTCTTTTTAAACTAATCAGAGTCATGCATCATGTTTCATGCACTGTAACTCTGAGTTCAGTTCACAAGCCAGCATACCTCGACCTAGAAATATACTGTGAAGTGGAAAATATCACACTGATGACATTTCCTAAGCAGCTAAAATGGGGACAAATTTTCATTTTAATGTGTTTGAGTCTGTATATGAATTTTCTCAGGCAAAGAAATTATTTGTGTTGAATCTTTTTGAAGAGTTATTCTTCAACAATCATTAATTGATTACTATGAATCACTTCATCAGAATCATTATACATTAAAAACAGTGAACTTAAGGAAAATAGCTAGGGCTTTAGTATTGCAGGCAGATTCTTTGTCCTCTGAACCACCAGGGAAGCCCTTAACAACAAAACAATTAGGCAAATGATACATCAGAGGTTCTTCCAGCCTTGTAAACTTGATGTGTGTCTCTCTCACAGAATTGGTAATACTTCAAGGCACATATTTGCATGTGTGTCTTCCTTTTTATAGTTGACGTTAATTTCTTTAAGAGTAAAGACTGCTTTTTGAGTGCTTGAGTATCCTAGAACCTTGTTGCCAGACTAAACATAATAAGTATTTAATAAATGTGATATGCGTGAATGAATGAATGGAATTATCATTGCCTTTACTCTGCTCCCTTGGTACTGACTATAATTTCTGGCAGTAGCTATAAGGAATGTCTGAGAGGACATAATAGCCTGGCCATAGGATTTGGTAAAAGCTGAGTTCACAGTCTAGTGAATATGAGCCTTGAAACTTTAAGTGAATAAATTGCAAAGGGGTTGACTTTTGTCTCAAGTTTCTAGTTCATATAGCAAGAGTCAAACTTGTACTTGAGCAGGGCAGAGATGACACCAAATGTATGTCACCAACAGGCACTAAGATTTTTCATTCCAACTCAAGATAGGCAAGAAATGCTACACTTTAGGATAATTAAGGAATTGGCTTAAATTCTATGATAATTAAATAGGAAAGATATGAAACAGTGATCATCTATATAGATTTTTTTGAAGAGCCCCAGAACAAAGACTGTACATACTCAGTTACTCAGTCATGTCCGACTCTTTGCAACTCCATGGACTATAGCCCACCAGGCTCCTCTGTCCATGGGATTTTCCAGGCGAGAATACTGGAGTGGGTTACTATTTCCTTCTCCATAAAGACTGTACATACGAAGGCTACTAGTGGATACTCACACCTTGCTAATAGATTCACCTTCTTTAGAGAACATGCTGAGTGTTAAGTATGTGCACTCTGTGTATCAACAGATATTTGTAAAGTACCTGACTAAGGAGACTGTGGGGTGATCCATGTATCAAGTAATAGTTGAACACTAATGGTAACTAGATATCATCAGCTTCTGTGATTAATTTAGATCTGTGAAACAACAGAGCCATTCTCAATTGGGCTCTGCCATGACTTAGGGCCACCATGCACTATTGAACTTCATTTTTCTCCTCCTTCTAAAAGACAAGGGTGTCACGAGTTGGTGTCTAAAACTTTTTCTTGCTCTATTAATTCTTTCAGAACCAAAATTATAACTTTACAAAATCTTGCTTTTTATATTTACTTTTCCTTAATGCTGAGCCAATATAAGACAGGCATTACATTCAACTCTAGATTATTAGTTCAGTCATTCAGTCGTGTCTGACTCTTTGTGACACCATGGACTGCAGCATGCCAGGCCTCCCTGTCCATCACCAACTCCTGGAGTTTACTCAAACTCGTGTCCATTGAGTCAGTGATGCCTTCCAATCATCTCATCCTTTGTTCTGCTGCTTCTCCCACCTTTAATTTTTCCCAACATCAGGGTCTTTTCAAGTGAGTCAGCTCTTCACATCACATGGCCAAAGTATTGGAGTTTCAGCTTCAAAATCAGTCCTTCCAATGAACACCCAGGACTAATCTCCTTTAGGATGGACTGGTTGGATCTCCTTGCAGTCCAAGGGACTCTCAAGAGTCTTCTTCAGCACCACAGTTCAAAAGCATCAATTCTTCAATGCTCAGCTTTCTTTATAGTCCAACTATCACATCCGTTCATGCCTACTGGAAAAACCATAGCCTTGATTAGATGGACTTTTGTTGGCAAAGTAATGTCTCTTCTTTTTAATATGCTGTCTAAGTTGGTCATAACTTTCCTTCCAAGGAGTAAGTGTCTTTTAATTTCATGGCTTCAGTCACCATCTTCAGTGATTTTGGAGCCCAGAAAAATAAAGTCAGCCACTGTTCCCATTGTTTCCCATCTATTTTCCATGAAGTGGTGGGACTGGATGCCATGATCTTAGTTTTCTGAATGTTAAGTTTTAAGCCAACTTTTTCACTCTCCTCTTTCACTTTCATCAAGAGGCTCTTTAATTCTTCTTCACTTTCTGCCATAAGGGTGGTGTCATATTGTCCCTTAATGGAAACCAGAACAGTAACACTGTACAGAAAAAGTTTGTAATAAATTGTGGTTATTTACTGCTCATATACCAATAACATGGGGATGGTTATTCTTTAATGAGTTGAACTTTCCAGTATTAGTTTGATTTGGCTGTAGGATTAAAAACCTGATTTCCTCACTGTTATTTCAGATCTGACTGTTAATTCCCTCTAAATAATAGAAGCGTTTATATAGGAGTTATTATCCTCTCTAAATAATAGAAGTGTTCCAAACAGTTTATATTGGCGAAATCTCACTTCATCAAAGACTTCTTTCATTCAAAGACGTGACTGGGCGTCAGGACAGGCTGGGAGAGCTGCAGAAAAGACTCTAAGGATTTAAAGGGACATGGGTCCTACTAGCTGCCTCTCAGAGTCCGTGAAGAAGCCCACCCTTAAGCTGCTAGCAGTGAGGCAACAGTGGGTCAGCCCACGTGGACCAGCCCACCTGGCCCCCAGGCACTCTCAGAGGTCCCCAGGCCTCAAACACACACCCTCGATCGGGCCGGCTCCCTGTGCCTGCTCCCAGCAGTGGCAGTGAGCGCGGGCTTTATCAGATGGCCACGCAGAGCTCACATGGAGGGTGAGCGTAATTTGTAGGCCAGGGAGAAGCCAAAACTTGAGCCTTCACACCAGCTTTAGGAAAACAAAAGAGAAGCTCTCAACACTCTGCCTGATGTGTTTTAGGATCCAGAAAAGTCATACTAGCTTAAGAATCCTTCCACATGAAGATCAAGGAGCATAGAGCAGATGTATCCATGAGAGGTCTATGATACCTCAGAATCCAGCAGGGCTGACAGAAGGTATCTGTCTCCCACATACAGTGAGTCAGAACCTGAGGAGGTAACCACTGTTAGAAATGCCAAGAGCCAACACAAAACTTGAAGGAATAGGAAAAAATAAGACAATATATTTTTATGTGTTGAGCATCAGTTAAACAGTTTGTGCTGTTGGGAAGTAGCATAAAGTTTCCTGTTTGGTATGTGTGTGTGTGTGTTTGTGTGTGTGTTCACATGTGTGCTCAGTCGTGTCTGACTCTTTGCGACCCCGTGGACTATAGCCCTCCAGGCTCCTCTGTCCATTGGAGTCTCCAGGCAAGAGTACCGGAGAGGGTTGCCATTTCCTCCTGCATGGGATCTCCCCCGCCCAGGGATCGAATTTGTGTCTCCTGCATTGGCAGGCAGATTCTTTACCACCTCACCACCTGGGAAGCCCTTTCCTATTTAATATGTTCCTTCTATTCAAGACTTTGCTATTTATGTAAGACAGTGGTTCTCACACACTAACGAGCTAAAGGGCTATGATGGTGGGTTTCTGGTTCAGTTCTTTCAGAGAAACCAAAGCTGTGGTTTCTAATCCAAACACTCTGCTTTCTTCTATTAATTGTTCTGATAGGTATGTGTGTGTGTGTGTATAAAATATGTGTGTATATGTTTTGAGATAATAAAATGCATGTAGAACACATGTATAATAACCCCCTACAGAGGAAAATGTTGCTATTTTAAATTCCGATTGAAGTAAATAATATTTGTTTTTTCTCAACACTCTACATGTCAAATGTTAAACTTCAAAAAAACATATTTACCAAAATCACAATTATTTTAAAGTATTTAAAAGTGATTTAGAATCACCTGGAAGCTTTGATGAAACACAGATTGCTGCATCCCATCTAAGAATTTCATATTCATTAGCTCTGGGGTGGAGAACCCACAAGTCTGACAACTTCACAGACGAGGCTGCAGCTGCTCACGCCTGGGACCACACTTTAAGAACCAGTGATCTAGGAAATGAGAAATCCAGATAGAGGACCAAATTCTTTTTCATTGAAGGGTGTCATAAAGAACTTCGGGGAAAATGCCAAAGCAAAAATGCTAGAAGTAGAACATGTCTTCAAGATAGAACATTGCTCTCCTGTATTAAACATCTACATCTATTAGTATTAGGATTCTCTCTCTGTAGCCTGTTCACCACAACCAGTTGAAAACTTGCCATTCTCCTTGTTTGCTTATATACTGTGCTTTTCAGGGAATGGGATTAAGGCTATACATTATTGGTAGTCAACATTTTCAAATAAATAAATGAACAGTTTCTTATAATACTTTAAAATAATTATGATTTTGGTAAATATCTTTTTTAAAGTTTAACATTTGATATGTAAGTGAGAAAAAACAAATATTATTTACTTCTATTCATAATTTAAAATAGCAACATTTTCCTTTGTGGGGGAATAGTATACATGTGTTCTTCATGAACTTGATTATCTCAAAACATATACACACATATTTTATACACACACACACACCTATCAGGACAATTAATAGAAGAAAGCATAGTGTTTGGGTTAGAAACCACAGCTTTGGTCTCTGAAAGAACTGAACCAAAAGTCTATTATCACAGCCCTTTAGCTATGAAATGTTAAGCAAGTTATTTCACCTCTCTCAGCTTCCATTTTTCCATCAGTAAAATGCAGATAATACCTTCCTCATAGAGGATCTTGTATGAAATAGAAGAGGTAATGTATATAAAGTACTTAGCCAGGGTTTGAAATTTAGAAAGTATCTGTAAAATAATTGACATTGTTATTATTCATAAACAATACCAACAGAAGGGATTCAGTAAATGTTTAGTAAGTGAATAGAAAATTCATCTTATCAGGACTTCAAAAAATATGACACATTCAAATAAAATAGATGAGAGTGATTTACCCCCAAATATGAACCTGTATCAATAAGCTAAAAAATAAAGAACGTTTCTTGATGACATAAAAACAGACACGATTTTTCATAACGTTCATTTTCTATATTTTAGTCTGTATTTATGTTTTGTAAGCATAGGTATTTAGTCATGCTTAATAAAATGTTTTTTCCACGTGACAGGACTCAGTTGACTAATTACCTACAAGCCATTTGAAATATAAAAGGGGAATATTTTCTGCTTGAATTATCTTTCAGCTCATTTTATATGTTTGCAAAATGTATCATCTTGTTATCTGTGAGCATGTGCAGTTCAAGACTTGGCCTATTTATTCTCTGGCTGTGCAGAAGCCAAAGTGCTAATGTGGTAGAAAAAGTAGGTGAGACAATCACCCTAAACTATGAACAACCCAGATCCTGACTCATGTTTTCACAGTTGTGCTTATTCCACTACGTCATGCTTCCAAATAACAGAGAAAAGCCTGACTGAGTTTTTAAAAAAGAGAAACTCCATACGCGGCTTCATTAACAGCAGTAGTCTATAGCAACTGCGGGTCGCTCTCAGATAATAACAAGATTATATGGAAATTATCACTGGAGTTAATATGTTTCTTATAACAACAAGTTCCAAATGACTAGCAATTTCAGTTTCTGGCTTTCACCCCTTAGATTTTATTCTCCAACAAAATAAAAGAGTAGAACATTTTGGAGTAGCAAAAAGAGAAATAAAAAATTTTAATCTTTCCTTTTCCTTTCCTTTAATTTTTCCTTTCCTTTCCTTTTAATTTTTTCATGTCTAACATTAGACAGCTAGTGCTGCTAGGTACTGTACAGCTCCAATTCTGCTAGAAGCACAAACTGTCTCAACTACGGTCATAAATTACTTGTGTGTCATTTGAATGGCACTGAATTACACGCTGAGCATCAAAACATGCAGCTGTTCAGTGAGGGCTTTTAGTTACTGGGGATTGCAAGTGTGTGAATAAGTATGTCATTTTTCAGGCATGAGAGGTTAAAATGTAGATAAAATCCTTCTAAAAGAAATGTATTGAGTGAACAGTTTGGGGAAAATCACCCTTGGAATGGAAGAGTCAGCCCTTCCACTGGTGACTGCTGGTAGCTACCTATGCCAGGATGCTCCCCAGATCCAGCTTGTCCCATAATATCTCCCTTCTGAATTTTGAATCTGAATATTCACTGTGAGAACAGTAAGTATATTGGATGACATAAATTGAGGATTTGTTCTCAGGACAATAGTTAAGTATATGGCGACCTTTTCCATGATAGTCTTATAGTTCAAGTATTCCCAGCCTGTACTTGAGGGATGGTCAGCCCATATCACAGAATGGAATTTTGCATTATGCCTCTTTTTTTCCTAAAGGTCTTTTTATATGGACCATTTCTTAAAAGTCTTTATTAAGTTTGTTTCAATATTGCTTCTGTTTTATGTTTTGGATTTTTTGCCACGGGGCATGCAGGATCCTAGCTCCTACACCAGGGATCCCCCTGCACCCCCTACACTGGAAGGCAAAGTCTAAACCCCTGGGCCACTAGGGAAGTGCCCCATTAGATCTCTTAAAATTCATCTTCAATCCTCTCCGTTCTCTAAACCTGTTGAGATAATTTTGGTATCTGATGCATAAACTAGAGCACAGTCAAAGACTGAACTTTATAGAAACTCCCAGAGACCTCCCTCTAGGTTATATTTATCCAAAGATGGAGACTAACTGGGGAAACACTGTCATTCATCCTAACTGCTATTCATGTTGAAAACTCACCAGATACACTGAGTGAACCGCCTCACTGAAGTTTGGGTTCAGTATATCTAGTTCCTCTTTCTCTTTATTGTGACAACTCTGCCAGAAGAGGCAATGAGGTCTGTCCCATGACCTGATATTTATGGGCCCGTGTTGGCACTTAAAGAGCACTTCTTCTGCATTAAGCACTCTATACGACCATTTACTTTGATATTTTCCCTGAAAACAATGCCAAGTTTGCTATTCTATAACTTGTAGTGCTCACCTTTAGAAAACATTTAGCTATACTGTCTGCAAGTTTTTTAATAAGGGGCTGAAATGTAATTTATCTCTATCAAGAGATTTGAATTCATTGTTCAAAGGACAAGGAAGAGAGGCAGAATGCCAAAGGAAGTGGAATTCGCTGAGCATTAGAAAGATAATTCTGTCTAAGCTTTGCTCTGGGGATAAAGATGATCCTTCAGAGATAGCTGACAGATACATTGGTTTCCAGTTCTAATCGTGTTTCCTATAGTCCTCCTTTCCCTGCTTGAATTCCTCCTATATTTTGCTATTGGTTTAAGCTTCAAACACAAGTTTTTTACGTTACTGTTCCATTCAAGTGTTTATAATACCTCCTAATAGTCTACTGTACTCAATGAAAGCACATCTACTTCTTTTAAAGCTCTCTGGAGTAGGAGTCAATCTTTAATACTAAATCTCAATACTATTTCTTATTATTCCCTCCAGAAACCCCATCTGATTCAGGATACTGACTCTTACTGTCTCTCCCCTGCTCAGCTCCAGGAACCCCCCATGATTACATGTCTGGATTTGCTCCTGCTCTTTCTCTCAGTGAGAATTCTCTCTGTCATCTCTGGATTTATTAATACTCTCTCCATTCTTCAGACCCACCTCCTAATGGCATCTTCTTTGAAGTTTCACAAGAACTCTCCTCCTGATATTTTTATGTATAAAGCATTTATTGACAGCTTATTATTCAATTAATACTTTTTAAATATACCACATATCTAATTATTTATATCAATATTTCTTTAGTTATGAAGTGAAGTGAAAGTCGCTCAGTTGTGTCCAACTCTTTGCAACCCCATGGACTATGCAGTCCATGGAATTCTTCAGGCCAGAATACTGGAGTGGGTAGCCTTTCCCTTCTCCAGGAGATCTTCCCAACCCAGGAATCAAACCCAGGTCTCCCACATTGCAGATGGATTCTTTACCAGCTAAGCCACAAGGGAAGCCCAAGAATACTGGAGTGGGTAAGCCAATCCCTTCTTCAGTGTATCTTCCCGACCCAGGAATTGAACTGGGGCCTCCTGCATTACAAGAGGATTCTTTACCAACTGAGCTACCAGGGAAGCTGTTTCTTTAGTTATACTTTCTTTAGTTTCTCTAGTAATACTTTCTTCAATTATACTTTTTAGTTTCTTTAGTTATACTTTCACTTTTTTTTGGTTATAGCACCCTTTAATTTGTGTCTATATATATCTTATTTGTTTCATGATGTACTTTATTTTTTTTAACAATATTTAGTTGTTTATTTGGCTGCATTGGGTCTTCCACAACATGTGGGATCTTAGTTCCCTGACCCGGGATCAAACCCAGATCTCCTGCATTGCAAAGCAGATTCTTAACTGGACCACCAGGGAAGTCCCCATGATGCACTTTCTTATCAACTAAATGATAAACAATTTGTAGGTAACCAATATGTTTTATATTTCTCTCCTACTCAGTAATCCTTAGCTCAGCCCTGACTGTACCTTTATCATTAAGTTTACAGTAGGTATGCAATATATACTCACATTTTAGGCCACTGGGTTTTTAACACATTTCTAGGTATTCATGAATATTTTCATATAATTACTTTTACAAAATTTCCCACTCTTCATATTTAACACTGATGAAACCCTAAGTCCAGAGGTCACCTAAAATCATGGGTTTGTTCAAGGGGAAAAATGGCTAATGCAACTCTTTAGATAACTGAAAGGAGCTAAAAGATAAGACACATTATGTGGGTGTTCATGTGTGAACAGGAATGTGAAATTTTCATTCAATTTCTGGGCAAATGGATATTTGTGTATTTGAATAAATTCAGTCACTTAAAGTCCATCAGCATCAAAGTCCCCTGAAAATCAACTAATTTTTGCATAAAAAAGGATATTTATTAGCAATGGATTGCATGGGGGTGGTTAAAAATGAGGCATCTATGAGTTCAGTTCAGCCGCTCAGTCGTGTCCGACTCTTTGCTACTGCAGCACGCCAGGCTTCCCTGTCCATCACCAACTCCCAGACCTTACTCAACTCATGTCCATCTAGTCAGTGATGCCATCCAACCATCTCATCCTCTGTTGTCCCCTTCTCCTTCTGCCTTCCATCTTTCCTAGCATCAGGGTCTTTTCTAATGAGTCAGTTCTTTGCATCAGGTGGCCAAAGTATTGGAGCTTCAGCTTCAGCATCAGTCCTTCCAATGAATATTTAGAATGGATTTCCTTTAGTATTGACCAGTTTGATCTCTTTGCAGTCCAAGGGACTCTCAAGAGGCATCTATATTTACATTTTAGTTGGCTGAAAATTGCATCTTCTCATTTCTCCAGTTCGCCACTCATATTGACATGTGGATGTGCTCCTGCAAAGGGTCAGCTAATACAAAAATACTACTTTATTTTTATGGACTTGTGTCTAAAAGAAATATATCATTCCCATAAAACTTAAAAATACCACGCACATACTCTGCCACAAAAAGATTAAACATACAAGACAGTCAAAGAGTAAATTGAGTTCTTCATCTCAATTCTGGCAAGAGAAACCTACTAATTCTATATTAGATTAAACAACAATGAAGAGTTAGGTCTCTAAAAGAAATACCAAGATACAGATAGTGTGCACATAGTTTTATAATATAGGGCCAAAATAATACAAAAGGCTTCTATGTCTAGGTACTGCCCTAAGAACTTTATGGATATGTCAGCAGTCATAAATCTACCTATTGCTATCTCTAGGTCGATTTCTTTAACAAAAAAAAATATATTAGAATGAAACCTATTTTTACAAAATTGTGCCACTGGTAGTTATGTCAATGTGTTCATTATTATTTCCTTCATATTTTTATTTCCATAGAAATTGTAAAACATACATTAAAAAGTCTTCTGAATGTTGGTACTTCCTACTAAACCCTCTGTGTTGGCCATTTGCAACTCCTTTGAAACTGTTCTCCTACAATCCTCTAGCTGAAGGAACCCAGACAATTTTATACTGAGTATTTATTTGTTTACAAGATTTATATTCATGACAGCAAATACATTTCAGCTTAAGATGCACTTTAATGCCTGCTGACAATACAATTAAAACTTCTCATCTAAGTTGGATCCCCAAAACCTTGACAAGAAAACCAATAAAAGTACTCTTGCATCTTACATCCTATTTCTTTGGAGAATAAAAGAATTGGCTAATTAAGTCAATGAGAAACCGTGGGCAAAATATTTTAATGGGTCATCATCAAAGAGAACATAAAATCCTCCGTTCTTCAAATACCTATTGCTGTTTTGTTTTTGTTTTTTTTTTTCCTCTTTATTTTTAATCTTGGTGAAATCCGTAACTGGAGAATGGGCCTGGCCATTTTATGCAGGTTTCTGTTAGTCCAGACAGATGTGATATCCCTCAATGAAACTCAGAAACATAATTTACCCCAAATATTTTTTTAACAACTTAAACAGCAGCATCAAAGAACTATATGCTTGAAAAAATGTTCATTGAGTTACCCGTTCACTTCATCCACCTCCTCCCTTGTTAATACTATCTTACCTGCTTAAATTTAGGGGAAAATAATGATATTCACCTGGTGGCTCATACCCTCTCTTTCCTCACCTCTTGCTTGCTTCCTTGTGCTTGTTCCACAAACCCTGAGAGTTGGTCAGATCAACCTCTTTGTATATACTTCACACTCTGATACCAGTAAGAATCACATCTTTCTTGGTTCTTTTAATAATATCAGAGCAGGTTTCCCTTTCATCCTTGCCTCCCTACCATCTAGTCTTCAAATAAGAGCCAGAGTGACCATTTTAATGTATAAATTAAATTACCAAATTCCCTTCACCGAACCCTTCATTGTAGGGCACAAAGTCCTATGATGGCTCTCCATTTCCCTCTGAGAGAGGCTGAATGTATAAAAGGACACTAGAGAAACCATAGGAGACAGTAGAACTCTGACCTCAAACCTCTGTAGCAGTTGCCCAGGGAGCACGAACCCCAGATGCTGCAGTAATCCATCCAGGAAGCCACACCACAACCTCTGGAGCAATTGGATCAGAATAGTCAGGACATGGTCAAGGACTGAGAATTTGTCTCTTTCTCACCCACCTGCTTCTAACTCAGGACCAACCATATATGGCACATGTGCGTAAATTATATATGTCACCTAACATTATTTATGTCTACATTCTCTACAAGATGATGGTCATGAGGAGGCATTTTTGTCTGTCTTGGCTACCATCATACCCCATGGATAGAAAAAGGCTTCTTGGGTTCTCTGAATACTCCATTACTTAGGTACCTTTTATAGTTAAGTTGAACAACACAGGTTTGAGCTGCATGGGTCCATTTACATGTAGAATTTTTTCAATAGTAAATACTGCAGGGCCATCCAGTCTGTACCAAGTTGAATCCATGGATGCAAAACCACAGATTCAGAGGCTGACTATAAGTTATAGGCAGATTTTCAACTATGCATAGGGTTGGTGCCTCTAATCCCCACATTATTAAAGGGTCTACTATAAAACTTGTTTGTGTTGAGTGAGCTATTCCAGAATATGCTGATCTATTTTCATGACATTAGAGCATAGCCAGTATTAATGTGTCAATTCTCTAAGGAGAGAAAATGAAAATTGCAAATTACCTTTATTCCATATTGTAGCTTAGTGGTTGAATATCATGTGTAGTTTGGTTTTATATTGTTCAGAGTAAGTTTTTGCCATGACATTCAACATGTTCTATGCAATAACTTTGTGTGGAAGAAAATTTTTGAAAGATGATACCATAAGCCAGAGGCTCTCAAACTACAGTGAGCAGCAGAATCATCTTGCTGCTGCTGCTGCTAAGTCACTTCAGTTGTGTCCGACTCTGTGTGACCCCATAGACGGCAGCCCACCAGGCTTCCCTGTCCCCGGGATTCTCCAGGCAAGAACACTGGAGTGGGTTGCCATTTCCTTCTCCAATGCATGAAAGTGAAAAGTGAAAGTGAAGTCGCTCAGTCGTGTCCGACTCAGTGACCCAATGGACTGCAGCCCACCAGGCTCCTCTGTCCATGGGATTTTCTAGGCAAGAGTACTGGAGTGGGGTGCCATTGCCTTCTCCGAGAATCATCTTGAGAACTTATTAAAACCCAGGTTTCACATTATTCTCAATGGTTAAAAACAGAAAGCATTCCCTCTAATATCAGGAACAAGACAAGGGTGTCCACTCTCACCATTATTATTCAACATAGTTCTGGAAGTCCTAGCTATGGCAATCAGAGAAGAAAAAGAAATAAAAGGAATCCAGATGGGAAAAAGAAGTAAAGCTCTCACTGTTTGCAGATGACATTATACTATACATAGAAAATTCTAAAGATAATATCAGAAAATTATTAGAGCTAATCAGTGAATTTAGCTAAGTTGGAGGATACAAAATCAATACACAGAAATCACTTGCACTCCTATATACTAACAATGAAAAATTAAAAATAGAAATTAAGGAATCAATCCCACTTACCATTGCAACAAAAAGAATAAAATATCTAGGAATAAACCTACCTAAGGAGACAAAAGAACTATATACAGAAAATTATAAGACACTGATGAAAGAAATCAAAGATGACACAAACAAATGGAGAGATATTCCATGTTCCTGGGTAGGAAGAATCAATATTGTGAAAATGACTATACTACCAAAAGCAATTTACAGATTCAATGCAATCCCTATCAAATTACCAATAGCATTTTTCACAGAACTAGAACAAAAATTTCACAATTCTTATGGAAATACAAAAGACCCCAAATAGCCAAAACGGTCTTGAGAAGAAAGAATGGAGCTGGAGTAATCAAACTTTCTGACTTCAAATTATATTACAAAGCTACAGTCATCAAGACAGTGTGGTACTAGCACAAAAACAGAAATATAGTCCAATGGAACAAATAGAGAGCCCAGAAATAAACCCATGCACCTGTGGGTACCTTATTTTTGACAAAGGAGGCAAGAATATACAATGAGGCAAAGTTAGCCTCTTCAATAAGTGGTGCTGGGAAAACTGGACAGCTACATGTAAAAGTATGAAATTAAAACATTTCCTAACACATTACACAAGGATAAACTCAAAATGGATTAAAGACCTAAGTGTAAGACCAGAAACTATAAATGTCTTAGAGGAAAACATAGACAGAACACTTGAAGACATAAAGCAAAGCAAGATCTTCTATGACCCACCTCTTAGAGCAATAGAAATAAAAACAAAAATAAACAAGAGGGACTTAATTAAACTTAAAAGCTTTTGCAGAGGAAAAGAAACTAGAAACAAGGTGAAAAGACAACACTAAGAATGGGAGGAAATCATAACAAATGAAACAACTGACAAAGGATTAATTTCCAAAATATATAAGCAGCTTGTACAACTCAATACCAGAAAAACAAACAACCCAATCAAAAAGTGGGAAAAAAACGTAAACAGACATTTCTCCAAAGAAGACATACAGATGGCTAGTGAGCACATGAAAAGATGCTCAGTGTCACTTATTATTAGAGAAATGCAAATCAAAACCACAATGAGATATCACCTGACTCAGGTCAGAATGGCCATCATCAAAAAGTCTACAAACAATAAATGCTGGAGAGAGTGTGGAGAAAAAGGAACCCTCTTTCACTGTTGGTGGGAATGTAAATGATATAGCCACTGTGGAAGATGGTATGGAGACTGCTTAAAAAACTAGGAATAAAACCGCCATCAGATCAGATCAGATCAGATCAGTCGCTCAGTCGTGTCCAACTCTTTGCAACCCCATGAATCACAGCACGCCGGGCCTCCCTGTCCGTCACCAACACCCGGAGTTCACTCAGATTCACGTCCATCGAGTCAGTGATGCCATCCAGCCATCTCATCCTCTGGCGTCCCCTTCTCCTCTTGCCCCCAATCCCTCCCAGCATCAGTCTTTTCCAATGAGTCAACTCTTCACATGAGGTGGCCAAAGTACTGGAGTTTCAGCTTTAGCATCATTCCTTCCAAAGAAATCCCAGGGCTGATCTCCTTCAGAATGGACTGGACCCGTAGGCATATACCCTGAGGAAACCAAAATTGAAAAAATACATGCATCCCATTGTTCATTGCAGCACTACTTACAATAGCTAGAACATGGAAGCAACCTAGATGTCCACTGACAGATGAATGGATAAAGAAGCTGTGGTACGTAGACACAATGAAATATTACTCAGCCATAAAAAGGAATACATTTGAGTCAGTTCTAATGAGGTGGATGAACCTAGAACCTACTATACAGAGTGAAGTAAATCAGAAAGATAAAGATAAATATCATGTACTAATGCATATATGTAGAATCTAGAAAGATGGTACTGATGAATTTATTTGCAGGGCAGCAATGGAGAAACAGATATAGAGAGCAGACTTATGGACATGGGGTTGGGGGGAGGAGAGAGTTAGATGTATGAAGAGAGTAACATGGAAACTTACATTACCATATGTTAAATAGATAACCAATGGAAATTTGCTGTATGACTCAGGGAAATCAAACAGGGGCTCTGTATCAATCTGGAGGGGTGGGATGGGGAGGGAGATGGGAGGGAGGGGACATATGTATACCTATGGCTGATTCATGTTGATGTTTGACAGAAAACAACAAAATTCTGTAAAGCAAGTATCCTTTAATTAAAATATAAATAATAAAACAGATTTCAGGGCTCCTTTCCCAGAATTTCTGATTCACGCCTCTGATTGTGAGGCATGACCTGACAAATTGCATTTCTAACAAGTTCTTAGGTGATGCTGTTGCTGCTGGTCCAGAGATCACACCTTGAGAACACTGTTCTAAGCCTCACTACTGGAAGTGTGGTCCATGGGCCAACAGCATCAGCCACACCCAGAACCTGTTCAAAATTCAGAAGCCCAGCATGTATCTCAGTACCATTTCATTAGACTTTGCATTTTAACTAGATGACTTAACAGGATGCATTCGCTGGGTGATCCCTATTCATATTGGAGTCTGGAGAAACATTAAGGTTCTAAAGAATAGGAGAAGTATAGGATTGAATGTTCTTCCAAAGGCTGTGCAAAATCCACCACTGCCCGGTGTACAGAAACACAAATGGTGCAAATCTCTAAGTTTTACATTTATGTATAAGTGTGCACACACACACACACACACATTTTTTTTGTAGTCCACAAAAACATCCTTTAAAATAGACAGTTTGTTTCAGGTTGAGGAGCTCAGTGATCAATGGAAAGAAACAGAGGAAAACAATAGAATGGGAAAGACTAGAGATCTGTTCAAGAAAATTAGAGATACCAAGGGAACATTTCAGGTAAAGATGGGCACAATAAAGGACAGAAATGGTATGGACCTAACAGAAGCAGAAGATATTAGGAGGTGGCAAGAATACACAGAAGAACTATACAAAAAAAATATTCATGACCCAGATAATCACGATGGTGTGATCATTCACCTAGAGCCAGACATCCTGGAATGTGAAGTCAAGTGGGCCTTAGGAAGCATCACTATCAACAAAGCTATGTGGAGGTGACTAGCTAACTGGAATGCCAGTTGAGCTATTTCAAATCCTCAAAGATGATGGTGTGAAAGTGTTGCATTCAATATGCCAGCAAATTTGGAAAACTCATCAGTGGCCACAGGACTGGAAAAGGTCAGTTTTCATTCCAATCCCAAACAAAGGCAATGCCAAAGAATGTTTAAACTATCACACGATTGCACTCATCTCACACACTAGCAAAGAACCGTGAACTTCCAGATGTTCAAGCTAGATTTAGAAAAGGCAAAGCAACCAGAGATCAAATTGCCAACATCATTGAAAAAGCAAGAGAGTTCCAGAAAAATACCTACTTCTGCTTTATTGGCTACACCAAAACCTTTGCTTTTGTGGATCACAACAAACTGTGGAAAATTCTTTTTTTTTTTTTTTTGGAAAATTCTTAAAGAGTTGAGAATACCAGACCATCTACCTGCCACCTGAGAAATCTGTATACAGGTCAAGAAGCAACAGTTAGAACTGGACATGGAACAATGGACTGGTTCCAAATTGTGAAAGGAGTACATCAAGGCTGTATGTTGTCACCCTGCTTATTTAACTTATACACAGAGAACATGATGTGAAATGCTGGGCTGGATGAAGCACAAGCTAGAATCAAGACTGCTGGGAGAAATACCAATAACCTCAGATATGCAGATGATACCACCCTTATGGCAGAAAGCGAAGAGGAACTAAACAGCCTTTTGATGAAAGTAAAAGAGGAGAGTGAAAAAGTTGGCTTAAAGTGCAACATTCAGAAAACTAAGATCATGGCATCCAGTCCCATTACTTCATAGGAAATAGATGGGGAAACAATGGAAACAGTGACAGACTTTATCTTCTTGGGCTCCAAAATCACTGCAGATGGTGACTGCAGCCATGAAATTAAAGACGCTTGCTCCTTGGAAGAAAAGCTATGACTAACCTAGATAGCATATTCAAAAGCAGAGACATTACTTTGCTGACAAAGGTCCATCTAGTCAAAGCTAGGTTTTTCCAGTAGCTATATGGATACTGGGAGCTGTATGGATGTGAAAGTTGGACTATACAAAAAGCCAAGCACTGCAGAATTGATGCTTTTAAACTGTGGTGTTGGAGAAGACTGTTGAGAGTCCCTTGGACTGCCAGGAGATCAAACCAGTCCATCCTGAAGGAAATAAAGTCCTGAATATTCATTGGAAAGACTGATGCTGAAGCTGAAACTCCAATAATTAGGCCACTTAATGCAAAGAACCAACTCACTGGAAGAACCTGATGCTGTGAAAGATTGAAGGCATGAGGAGAATGGATGATAGAGGGTGAGATGATTGGATGGCATCACTGACTCAATAGACATGAGTTTGAGCAGGCTCCAGCAGTTGGTGCTGG
Organism: Bos indicus x Bos taurus; assembly: GCF_003369695.1. NCBI lineage: Eukaryota > Metazoa > Chordata > Mammalia > Artiodactyla > Bovidae > Bos > Bos indicus x Bos taurus. Next base: position 459,043 of record NW_020867080.1, read on the forward strand.
ACAGGGAAGCCTGGCATGCTGCAGTCCATGGGGTTGCAAAGAATTGGTCATGACTGAGACTGAACTGAACTGAACTGGGGAGCTTTAGATTCAGTGAGAGAGCAACCAGCCACCCAAGGAACAGGAAAACCAGAATCAAGGCAGGGATTCTAGCGGCAGCCACCAGCCATTTCTAACACCCACATGCCTAGAAGTTGTTACAAATGAAAGGCTCAGGCAAATTTCCCTCTCCCGTCTCTGACATTTGAACTCTTGGGGGATAGAAAAAACTTCTGCATGGACTGCTTCTGTTTTGCATGTTCTTAGTTGCATGAAAGAAATATAATGACAAGTCTGAAGATGGTAAGTTAATATTTATGAACAATCTGAACTCAAGCTAGGGGTAGAAATGGCCAAAGTGAAAGTGAAAGTCGCTCATTCATTTCTGACTCTTTGTGACCCCCATATAGTCCAGGCCAGAAAACTGGAGTGGGTAGCCTTTTCCTTCTCCAGGGGATCTTCCCAATCCAGGGATTGAACCCAGGTCTCCCACATTGCAGGCAGATTCTTTACCAGCTGAGCCACAAGGGAAGCGCAGAGATGGCCAAGGAAAGGTACATGTATAAAGACATTTTCTTTTCCCTTGAAGGGCTTCCCAGGTGGCACTAGTGGTAGGTAAAGAACCCATCTGCCATTGCAGGAGACTAAGAAATGCAGGGTCTATCCCTGGATGGGGAAGATCCTCTGTAGGAGGGTATGGTAACCCACTCCAGTATTCTTGCCTGTAGAATTCAACGGACAGAGGAACCTGAGAAGCAACATCCACGGGGTTGCAGAGTTGGATATGACTGAAGGACTTAGCACGCATGCGTGCACACACACGTTCCCTTGCATTTTCTTTGTTCAATGGGAAGAACTCTCATTTATAGGAGTAAACCATAGAAGACTATCAAGAAAGGCTTAAATATCTGAGTAAATGTATCCATTTTATCCCCTACTGCTCATGATACAGCATTTTTTCCAAACAATTATGTTCTTTTTATGTTTAATATTTTAAAATAAAATTCAGTATTAAAATGATAATGGGATAAAATTCATAACAAGAAGTCTGTGCAAAGCTGTTAGGTTTTTTAGGGCACATGGTTTACTAGGCAGAGGAAGTTTGCATTAAAGATAGTAGATAATTGTGATGCAATCATTTCTTTTCTAATGCAGGTCAGAAAATAAAGCATCCTTAATCTCTACAATAAAATGATACGGACTAGTTCTGAAATAGTATGTGGGTGAGCTGGGATATGTAGGAGGCTTTAAAATGATATTACTCTAAACATTTTTTAAACTTATCTATTTAACTTTTACGCTACTGAAATTTCTTGCCCATTTTTATTTCCGCTTTTATTATTTGTTTATTTTTAAGCTGCTCGGTTTTTTAGCATCGGGGAGGGGGGGAATGTAGTGGGAACGATCAGTCTTGGCAAACCTTGGCAAACTGAGGTCAAAGATTTCATTATAAATAAAGGGAAAACTATGTTTTGTCATATTAAATTCTTAAGTTCTCATTGCTGAACGTGACCTTTCTTTAATTAGAAATGTTTTATTTGATTTCAGTAATTACAATGTATGTTGAAAGAAGTTACAGATTTTTACAGTCATATATAGGCTTATAAAGTTATTTAATAGCCTAATAACAATAGCAGATTTCATAGTGTTTTTAAACTGCTTTGTATGAGCCTATAAATTAGGATGCTAATATTCAGTTTACTAAGACATAAATCATTTCAATGAAATATTTCTTATTCAGATTTACTTGTCTTTCCTGGAAAATAATGATTAAAAATAGTCACAAAGGCACCTGCCTGAAAGCAAAATCTTGGTTTCAAAAACAAAGTACTTTTTGAACAATGTGAAAATGACCAAACCCTCATTGTTCACTTCCTGCCATGATTATGAGGATCTAATGAGGGTAAACTTTTGGAAGAAAGCAATGAAACATCAACATTGACCTTGATCTTTTATCTAATTTTTCTCTGTCTTTTCCCAGCCATATTTCCATGAGTTGTTTATAAGGATCACATATTTACCTAAAGATAAAGTGAATATTGTTTTCAATCCAGCAATTATTCACAGGTAACACAGTACACACAAAATAGCTGCTTATGCTTATTAATTTTAAAAAATTGTAATGCTGAATGACTACCAAGCATGACTGTAATTAGCAATTTTCTGCAACATTTAGCCAAATCCTGGGTAAGTGGTTCTGTAAATAGCTTTTCTTCAGAGAAGCCATGCTTCATTTGAGTTTCCTAAGAATCCTGTCTGCTATCTGATTAGTGTTTCTCAGACTGACCACAGAGTGAATTAAGTGACCAGTGGAGATATATTTCTGGATCCAGAAAAAAGAAAAAGGGATTAACCCTGTGTTTATTCAATAGATGCAATCATAATCATGCTTCAAATGAGGAGGAACAGGAGCTTCCATATAGGTCTTCAAATAGAGGGAACACCACTTGCATGAATGTCCTCTCTCTCTCTTCTCACCCAGGGAACCACAGATTTTAGTCCACAAGGTGCAGGAAAACCAGCGTGTCCCTGCCACAGGGTCATGATCTTCCTTTCTTCTCCTCCTAGCATCCTAGATGTCCAGCTCATCAGCTTGGGGCTTCTGCTCTGTAAAATGTTCACCATTCCTTTAAATAATTCTAAGTGAGGAGAGGACACAGCACGGAGGCAGCCATCTACAGGCGAGGGAGGGAGCTCTCACCAGGGCCATGCGTGCCGGCTCCCTGGTCTCAGCCTTCCAGCCTCTGGAACTGTGCATGCTAAGTAGCTCAGTCCTGTCTGACTCTTTGTGACCCTGTGGACTGTAGCCTGCCAGGCTCCTCTGTCCATGGGATTCTCCAGGCTGGAGTGGGTTGCCATCCGGAACTGTGAGAAAAGAAATGTCTTTTGTTTAAGTCTTTCCTTCTGTGGAATTTTGTTATGCAGTCCAAGCAGACTAAGACACCATCCATCCCAACTCTCAAAAAATTTGAAATCCAGTGAAGATACCCAGTTCTAAACACTTTCTTTTAACTTCACTTAAAGCATGAAGGATCAGTTCCTCTCTATAATCTAATAGAAACATAACTCCTGTCCAACTCTTCGTGACCCCATGGATTGTAGCCCACCAGGCTTCTCTGTCCATGGGATTCTCCATTCAAGAATATTGCAGTGAGTAGCTATTCCCTTCTCTAAGGGATCTTCCTGACCCAGGGATCAAACCCAGGTATCCTGCATTGCAGGTGGATTCTTTACCATCAGAGGCACCAGGGAAGCCAAAGTATTCAATAAACAAGTATAATTTCTGGCCAAGGAAAATGTTTTATAGGATTTCATGTTATTCATATTGTTTCCGTAATAAAATATGTATAATTCATCTATGAGAGGAGACACCTGAATCTTAGCAGAATTGGCTTGAGAACCACAGACAACCAATACCATTTATTAATCCCATGTGTTTTGATACAAAAGAAACATGTGAAATGCCTGGTGATTTCTGGGGCTCTTTATGAATAGAGAGTGGGATTTTACCCAGTGTCTCTTACTGCAGCTTCCCTCTTTCTGTTGTGGATTATAACATATTTAATGAATACTGTGCTTAAAGTTCAACCAAAGTCACAGGCATTCCTCATTCCACTCTTGTGTGATACATCTTCAAAAAAAAGATATGGTTGAGCAAAAATCACATTTAATAGCACCATAGTTTTTAGGCTCTTAATACCTTGTCATGCAAACATAATGCAAGGTTTTTCTCTAGGGAGGACATTTGATCAGAGCTGAAGGCTTAGGGGACAGATGGGAATTGCTGAGAGACTGAAAGCAAATGTAACTTCAGTTGGCAATGTCTTTTTTCCTGGGTCCTCTCTCTTATTCTAAACTCCACTGTAACCTGCTTCGTGGTCCTTGGTTAAGCGATCCCTTCGACAGTTTGTCCATTACACTCCATTGCTATAAGAGCATCCAACTGAGAGCAGGGTTTCCCACAGTGTCTGGAGGCTCCTTGTGGAGTCATCCTACTCTTCATCTGGAAGTTCTCTAGTAGTTCTTTAACTCTGAGGCACGAGGTTCGCCCTTCATGGACCACTGTACCCAGCCTTCCACAACTCTCTGGGGGCTCTCATTGTCGTTTTATGTACTTGACTTTCTCTGGGTTTGTGACCAGTTGGCCTGCCTCCAATTTACTGCACCATCTATAGAACCTGAGCTGTCATATTTACTAAAAGCTACTGCAGATGGTGATTGCAGCCATGAAATTAAAAGACGCTTACTCCTTGGAAGGAAAGTTATGACCAACCTAGATAGCATATTCAAAAGCAGAGACATTACTTTGCCAACAAAGGTCCATCTAGTCAAGGCTATGGTTTTTCCAGTAGTCATGTATGGATGTGAGAGTTATACTGTGAAGAAAGCTGAGCACTGAAGAATGGATGCTTTTGAACTGTGGTGCTGGAGAAGACTCTTGAGAGTCTCTTGGACTGCAAGGAGATCCAACCAGTCTGTTCTAAAGGAGATCAGTCCTGGGTGTTCTTTGGAAAGAATGATGCTAAAGCTGAAACTCCAGTACTTTGGCCACCTCATGTGAAGAGTAGACTCATTGTCTACTTGTCTATCCTCCCAGCATAAGAAAAGACTCTTATGCTGGGAGGGATTGGGGGCAGGAGGAAAAGGGGACGACAGAGGATGAGATGGCTGGATGGCATCACCGACTTGATTGACGTGAGTTTGAGTGAACTCCAGGAGTTGGTGATGGACAGGGAGGCGTGGCATGCTGCAATTCATGGGGTCGCAAAGAGTCCAACATGACTGAGCGACTGAACTGAACTAGATCCTGAAATGGACAAGTCATTTTGTTTGATCTCCTGATGAATGCAGGTTAAAAGGGTTTCGTGGGAAATCATAGCAGAGCTCAGCAATTCCTACCATAACATTTGTAAAGCTCTTTCATCACACAGTATGTTTTTTTCAGTGAACATACTTTTGGCAACCAAGTGCTCCATGGCGTTCTTCTTTAAACTGCCCTTCTCACTCCCCCAAGCTCCCTACCACCAGGATCGAGAGCACTAAGCAACGTAGTAAAAATTCATCCCTGCAAAATTAAGAAACACAACAGGCATCAGACTCACTGAGGGTTTAATGGACAGAGAGATTGATGTGCTATCCTCACTAAATGCCTCTCTGCAGCAATCTGGGAGTCTAGGACTGCTTTGTGAATCATCGGGAATAATTGTAGCTACAATTTTATTAGTGGCTGGGGGATAGAGCTATATTTCCTCCCATCATCTTTCTCAGGCAACTTTGCCGTGGACTTTTCTGCATCTTAATCTAAGAAATGAGCTGAGAGTGCACCCTTGCTGTCCTACGTTTATGGCACACGTTAGTCTGTTAGGCATTACTTACAGGAAATGCTTGATTCTTGTTCTGTGCTTTTAAGACCTTACGTGCCAGATTTAAAACTTTTTTAGCCATACCCTTTAATATAAATATTTACATTTATTTAAGATTTTTAAGTCCCCTTCACACAGGGAACATAATGTTTCTGGAAAGGCAGAAACATTCTTGCTTGAACCCCTGCAAAGCTGTGCATTTCAAATTTCTGAATTTGGCAAGTGTGTCTTTGTTGCCATTAACTTCCTCTGTCTCTTCTCTTTTCTTACTTGTGGTCTTCCTCCTCCATCCTGCGATCCTCCAGGTTAGATGGTGAACACTAGAATAGCATATCTTAAACATCTTCCAAATACTAGGATTTTTTTAAAGACATCAAAGCCTTACGAGAAATGGAAGTAAAGTTTTTCGGGGGGAATGGTGTTTCCTGGCAGAACAGAAGCAAAGCATGTCTTGTCTGTGACATTCAAATGCAACCCTATCTTTATTATCAGGAAACCTATGAATCAGAGTTGAAATCAAACTAGTTGTGTATTAGAAGGAGGAGACAGATGCTTCTAAAAATAAGCTGTGGCCTAAGTCGAACTTGTTATTGACATCAGTATTTTGGAGGGACTCAAAATTGTTTAAAACAAGAAAATAGGCCCCAAAAGGAGTAATGTATGCTAAACCTCATGTCACCAATATATAGTGCAGTGATAGTTTTAGTCACTCAGTTGTGTCCAACTGTCCAGACATCCTGGAATGTGAAGTCAAGTGGGCCTTAGAAAGCATCACTATGAACAAAGCTAGTGGAGGTGATGGAATTCCAGTTGAGCTATTTCAAATCCTGAAAGATGATGCTGTAAAAGTGCTGCACTCAATATGCCGGCAAATTTGGAAAACTCAGCAGTGGCCACAGGACTGGAAAAGGTCAGTTTTCATTCCAATCCCAAAAAAGGCAATGCCAAAGAATGCTCAAACTGCCACACAATTGCACTCATCTCACATGCTAGTAAAATAATGCTCAAAATTCTCCAAGCCAGGCTTCAGCAATATGTGAACCGTGAACTTCCTGATGTTCAAGCTGGTTTTAGAAAAGGCAGAGGAACCAGAGATCAAATTGCCAACATCTGCTGGATCGTGGAAAAAGCAAGAGAGTTCCAGAAAAACATCTATTTCTGCTTTATTGACTAGGCCAAAGCCTTTGACTGTGTGGATCACAATAAACTGTGGGAAATTCTGAAAGAGATGGGAATACCAGACCACCTGACCTGCCTCTTGAGAAATTTGTATGCAGGTCAGGAAGCAACAGTTAGAACTGGACATGGAACAATAGACTGGTTCCAAATAGGAAAAGGAGTACGTCAAGGCTGTATATTGTCACCCTGCTTATTTAACTTAGATGCAGAGTACATCATGAGAAACACTGGACTGGAAGAAACACAAGCTGGAATCAAGATTGCCAGGAGAAATATCAATTGCCTCAGATATGCAGATGACACCACCCTTATGGCAGAAAGTGAAGAGGAACTCAAAAGCCTCTTGATGAAAGTGAAAGTGGAGAGTGAAAAAGTTGGCTAAAAGCTCAACATTCAGAAAACGAAGATCATGGCATCTGGTCCCATCACTTCATGGGAAATAGATCGGGAAATAGTGGAAACAGTGTCAGACTTTATTTTGGGGGCTCCAAAATCACTGCAGATGGTGACTGCAGCCATGAAATTAAAAGACACTTACTCCTTGGAAGGAAAGTTATGACCAACCTAGATAGCATATTCAAAAGCAGAGACATTACTTTGCCAACAAAGGTCTGTCTAGTCAAGGCTATGGTTTTTCCTGTGGTCATGTATGGATGTGAGAGTTGGACTGTGAAGAAGGCTGAGCGCCGAAGAATTGTTGCTTTTGAACTGTGGTGTTGGACAAGACTCTTGAGAGTCCCTTGGCCTGCAAGGAGATCCAACCAGTCCATTCTGAAGGAGATCAGCCCTGGGATTTCTTTGGAAGGAATGATGCTAAAGCTGAAACTCCAGTACTTTGGCCACCTGATGCGAAGAGTTGACTCATTGGAAAAGACTCTGATGCTGGGAGGGATTGGGGGCAGGAGGACAAGGGGATGACAGAGGATGAGATGGCTGGATGGCATCACTGACTCAATGGACGTGAGTCTGAGTGAACTCCGGGAGTTGGTGTTGGACAGGGAGGCCTGGCGTGCTGCGATTCATGGGGTCGCAAAGAGTCGGACACGACTGAGCAACTGATCTGATCTGATCTGATCTGATCCAGCTCTTTGAGACACTATGGACTGTGGCCCACCAGGCTCCTCTGTTCATGGGGTTTCTTAGGAAAGGATAATGCAGTGGGTTGCCATTTCCTTCTCCAGGGGATCTTCTCAACCCAGGACCTGGGTCCCCCGCATTGCAGGCAGATTCTTTACCGTCTGAGCCACCAGGGAAGCCCTGTGTCACCAAACTGAGACTTAATTACACTTTCAGATCTCTGAGAAATGGAATCTTAAACCAGTCAATTAGGACTGAGCTATGCTGATGACCTGATCGGCTCTAATGAGATTATCTACCTGAGAGACCACTGCCATCTCGAGCAAAGTCACCTTGCAATAACTGACATGCTTTGTTGCCTGCTGCTCTCTGCCTATACAATCTTGGCCTTGTGTAGCTCTTCAGAGCTCCACTAGACTGAAGGCTTCCTAATTTGTGAATCATTGAACAAGGACAGTAAGAGCTTTAAAATTTAACTCAAATTGAATTTTTTTTTTTAAAGTGTTGGGTTTATAGCCACAGATTTTGAAAAAGAGAAAGCTGGTTGCACTCAGACGCAGAAACAGATGTGACCCAGGGTGAGTGACCTCCCCTTTCTCCATCTCGCTTTGGTGGTTGTTTATCTGCTAAATGGAAATAGCAATAAACTCATCTACCTGCCAGGCTTTGTGGGAATTGAAATGATGAAGGATGCAGAGTGCTTAGCACAGGCTCACACTGGGGAGCAGTCTCCCTGACCCGGGAGAAGGCAGCAGGGAGAGCGCTCCCTTCAAGAGAGGCTGAATTTGGTCTGAGAAGCTCATTAGCATGGCTGTGAAGGTAATGGAGTGGGAATTACTTATTCCCTAGAAAGGAAGAGATGAAGTGCATGGAAACCTGCACTGTAGGGCTTGTTTTCTCTCATCTTAGCCCGAGGTCCTCCTGGACTGTCTCCCTTGAGTCTTCTCTTTCCTCCCAACACTCTAGATTCCATATTCCTTTAAAAACATGTCCTGAAATACCTCAAATCGAAATGCTCAATTAGAAATCCTTTGCTTACTCTACTGCACCCACGCAGCTGGAATTGGCTGAGGAAACACACTCGAGGCTGTGTTGAATGACATCAATCCAGTGTGTCACCTTGCACACTTGAAAAGTGAAAGTCGCTCAGTCATGTCCAACTCTTAGTGACCCCTTGGACTGTATAGTCCATTGAATTCTCCAGGCAAGAATACTGCAGTGGGTAGCTTTTCCCTTTTCCAGGGGATCTTCCCAACCCAGGGATTGAACCCAGGTCTCCCACATTGCAGGCGGATTCTTTACCAGCTGAGCCACAAGGAAAGCCCTGCATACTTGAGTGGGTGCTCAGTGCTGCCCCGGAATCATGGCATATTTGCCTCATGCCATGATTGTTCCACCCCCTCGCCCCATGACTATTTCACAACTTCTCTTTTCTCCTCAAATCTTAAACCTCCTCATTCTGTCCATACTCCCTATTTCATGGAGAAAATCATATGAATCAGAAGAGAACCCCACACTGGTTCCTACCACTAAACTTGTCCCATCTCCAGTGCCCTTCCTCTTGGGAGAACTGCCCCTCTCTGCTCCTCTCCCAGACCAACCACTCCATTTGACTCCACGCTCTCACCCACTCAGCACATTATCCTATGATCTGCCTCTCCTTTTGCACCAGTGCCTGAGGTCTCTCTTGTATCATTTTTAATATTCACCTAAGATATTATAATGGCTTCCCAGGTGGCTCAGTGGTAAAGAATCCCCCTGCCAATGCAGGAGACGTGACATCAATCCCTGGGTTGGGAAGATCCTCTGGAGAAGGAAATGGCAACCCCCTCCAGTATTCTTGCTGGGGAATCCCATGGTCAGAGGGGCCTGGCGGGCTACAGTACCTGGCAGATCACAAAAGAGTCAGACAGGACTTAGCGACCCAACAGGATACAATACTGTATGTACTCTTCTAGGTACTACCTGTTTCATTGTATCTTTTAACAGAAAAATATGTTCAAGAGTTGTCCAATGTCGCTGTTTCCAGATACTCTCACCATGTCTTTGGAACTGATTTCAGTCAAGGTTTCCCCAAAGCCACTTGACTGAACTTGGTCTTGTCAAGGTGACCAAGAACTGTCACATTGGCAAGTCCAGTAAGCAGCTCTGATTCCTTGTCATCTTGACAAGAGCAGCCTTTGATTCAGATTATGAGTCTCTCTTTTTTAAAACATCCCTTGCATGTGGCTTCCAGAGCATCATCTTTTTGAATCTCCTGCTCCATTGCCCAGCCCCATCCTCAATCTCCGTGGCTGATGGATGATTCCTTATTTCCTGAAGACTCATGATAGAATGTCACTAGGGGTCTCTGCAAATATTTACTCAACCCTCCTAGGTACTGTCTTCCACTTTCATGGCTTTCAGTATATACATAAACTGACAGCTCCTAAATTTGTATCTCAGCAGGTCTTGCATCCAGAAATAATGCCATTTGGGCATATTGATTATTTTGAATTAAATGTACTTGAGAAACAGCTAGTTCAGGAAGGACACTGGGTCTCCTTTTTCTATTGGGAGGCCGACAGAAGCTAAGGAAAACTGTATCAAATTAAAAATAAGATTTTCCATGCTTCTTGTGTTTAAAAGTGTCATTACTACTGTGCATGCATGTCTGAGTGCACATGAATTACTGAGAAGGCACCTTTGGAATTTCTGCATTCTATAGAGCAGGCTGGCAAGGGAGCAGGTAGCACAGGCTGGGGATACGTAGTCATAAAAGCAGCACTGCTCTGAAGTACGCTCATCCTCAGGAGAAAGCATTATTTATGCAGTTTCCAACTGTTTATTGTCAGGGAAAAGCCACAAAGAGCTAATGTGCCACGACTCTTGTGTTTCTATGTCTTCTGAGCAAGGGCTGGATTGTTCTGTACTATATATTCAAGGAACAGCCTTAGTGATAGAGGGAGGGTCTCTATGCAACTAAGGACAAGTTTGCTTACAACCTTGACAGAGAGAGGAATCTTTCCCCTTGGAGCCGAGGGCAAACATGCTTATTGCCCATTATACAAATTGGGTTTCTGGGGTCCTCTCCTGTAGTACAACCCACAGCACTTGGAGGTAGCCCTCTTTGTGGTACCCTGTGGGAACTGGAGCTCAGGGAAGTGGCATGAAAATGCAGACAGTCTGGCTACTACTGTGGCTTTAGGTAATATATTGTCTTTCATGGAGAAGGAAATGGCAACCCACTCCATGTTCTTGCCTGGAGAATCCCAGGGACGGGGGAGCCTGGTGGGCTGCCGTGTCTTTCATCTCTGGCCTGGAGTTTCAGGTCACCCACCAACATCTCTGCCACTCTGGGAGGGTAAATTGTTAGTTTGCAAGTAGGGTAACATTTCAGACCCTTCACAGTTTGGGTGATGAGGGTGGGATAGGGAGACAGAGATCCCTTTCTAGAAAATAAGAGTGAGGACTTCATGGGCTAACTAACAAGGTTCAAGGGGAGTCCATGAGAACTGGTAGTGAAATTGTTGACAATGATATGAGCAGCTGGACAATAAAAGACCCTTCCCCTTTGTCCACTAGTAAGGGGAGGTGCTCACAAGATCAGTCCAGGGAAACAGGTTGTGTTGTTGTAGTTACCTTTCCTGGAGGCAGAGGAACTTCCTTGAGGGTCCGATGGTCAGTTCAGGTCCGCTGCATTGCAACAATGGGAGCTAGGGTTCACCCTGGCAGGCAAAACCTTTCAGACCCTTTCAGAAAATAGTTATAGAGGAGTATGACTACGCTGAGTGTGAAAGGAGAGAAAATGAAGAGGTGGCATTAGTGGTAAAGAATCTGCCTGCCAATGCAGGAGATACAAGAGACACAGGTTCGTTTTCTGAGTTACGAAGATCCTTTGGAGGAGGGCAAGGCAATCCACTCCAGTATTCTTGCCTGGAGAATCCCATGGACAGAGGAGTCTGGCGGGCTACAGACAGGACTGAACGACTTAGCAACCGTGCCTGCAGAGAAAGAGCTAATTGTTAAAACCTGGGCTGGTTCCCTTGGACCGTGAAGGGGCGGAGCTTGTTAAGGAAGAAAGGCAGCCGCTGAGCCTCATAGAAGCTCAACTTCAGAAACCCGGGGTGGCAACTCTAGATCTACTCGAAGGCAATAGCGCAAGGACTGAGGTTTGATTTGCTAGCAGTGGATTCTCGCTTTGGAAAGGAAATGTTAACCCTCCCAGGCAGATTTCTCTGAGACAATGAAACTCCTAGGGGAAACCATAGCAGAGACGCTGACTAGTTTTCTGGAGCTTGGATTGGATTTAGAAGACGGATAAAAGACACCCGCCGGAGAATGAGAAACTTTTTCCCAAGAAAGTGAAAGTGAAGTCGCTCAGTGGTGTCCGACTCTTTGCAACCCCATTGACTGTAGCCCACCAGGCTCCTCCATCCATGGAGTTTTCCAGGCAAGAGTACTGGAGTGGGTTGCCATTTCCTTCTCCAGGAGATCTAAATTTAGGTATACTCTTGGGGTCAGCCTCACCACCACAGAAAACTTACCTCGCCCTCACTTTGAAATGAGGCAAGAGGTTAAGAGATGTTAGCTTGGCAGTGGGGCCGGGGTACCACCCATCAAAAAGAGTATGCCCTTAAAAGCTGCTGCCGTGGGAGCCAAGCGGAAGTAGGCCGGACCTCGCGGCCTGGTTGGTGGTCCTGGTGGTCCCGGCTGGACAGCAGCCAGAGTGTGCTGCTGGGTCCGTGGTACAAGCAAGCGGCTCCCAGGGTACTAGCAAGAGCGTCTTATCCCCGAAACGGAACACCCGGCGGGCTGAGAACGTCGGGAGTTCGTGTTGTTGAACCAGAACAGCTGCTACGCTGCTGGAAAGCGAAGGTAAGAACGAGGCCTTGAGCAGCAGCCCAGGGCCTATCTTTCTCTGGTCTCCATCCCCCACTTCCTCCCCGCCAACTTCAGCTACTTGAAGTAGAGAGAAAATTAGAGATAGCTCTGAGGTCTCCCTATCGGAAAAGGGGAAGCAGAAACTCTGGCCACCCACTTGTGTGTGCTTGGGGGTGTTGAAAGGGGAGGAAATCAAACTTAAATGATTTTTCTGGACAAATGTGCCACAGGTCCTATCGTCTCCAGGCTCATGGAAGGAAAAGGTGCTGAGAAACAGCTAGTCGTGTTTGCAAAGGGTCCAGGGTGGGGAAGGGAAGCTCATGAGACCTTGGGAGCTTGTGTGTTCTGTTGTTGATTCTGTGTCTGAATGTCTAGTCATTGGTGGGTGAACATTGTACTTCCTGCGCCCCACCCGCCCCATCGCCTTCTTCCTGGTCCTGCCCTGGCTGGCCTGGAAATAAGATAGTGTCTCAGAAGGAGAATGGAAAATTGCACGCTTGGTTACAGGCTTAAAACTAAGAAGAGCAGTGAGAGATCCAGTGGCTCCATACAAGAGGCTTACACTGTAAGCAGAAAGTGAACAGGAGCTAGAGGTTTACAGCCAGTGATCACCAGTTGGATTCAGCTGTTCCTCCCTTTGCCTCAGCGGTTCGCAGGCTTTGGGAGAGTAATTGAATCCACTGCATAGACTTGAGAGCTCTTGGAATGCTTCATGTTCTGAACGGCTGGGCTTGGTTCACTGATGGTTTGGCTGAGCTGAAACCCACTAGTATGTGCTGAGAGGCACCTCAGCATTCAGAGGCCATAATCATGTGTGTTTTTTATCCTGAGTCTCCATGGGGGTGGTGTGTGTGGGTGTGGGTGGGTGGGGGTGTGTGTGTGTGTGTGTGTGTGTGTAGGGTTGGGGCCAGTGCTGCGGTGGTTGATGACTTGATGGCGGGCATTTTATTCTATCCCAAGTTCCCTCAGGGCTCACAGTTGGGGCAGCTGTATGTGTAATGCCTTGGCGGCTGCAACGTCCTTTGTTGACTGATAGGATAGGCACGCGGGCTCAGTTGTGTCTGAGTCTTCTGCAGCCCCATGGACTTCAGCCCACCAGGCTCATCTGTCCGTGGGATTTTTCCAGACAGGAGTACTGAAGTAAGGCAACATTTTCCATTCACAGGTTGAATTCACTGTCGTCAAACCCAAGTTCATGTATGTCTGAAGAACAGTAAGGTACAACAAACTGAAACGTCTGAGTTTGGAGTGGAGAAAGGTTTATTAATCGAGAGGGCACTGGACCAGGAATATGGAAGACGTAGGCTGGGCTCAGATCCATCTTGCTGGCTGACCGGGGTGTAAGGTATATAAACATAAAAGAGGTGGGCCTCGGGATACATGCTCAGCTTGTGCACAGTTCTGATTACTGCATGCTGAGAACTATGCTTTGCAGTCAAGATCGTCAGCCTTCTGGTTCCAACCATTCGGGGATCTAGTGCTTGTGGTCAGCATATAGTCACCATCCTCCATTTGGATCAGGGACTTAGTTCCTGCAGAAGGCCAAGATTGCCATGTATGTCCTTTGAGGAGGAGCTGGAACTCTGTTGTGTAGCCAAACTGTTGTTTCTTGACTGCTTTCCATTTGTTTTCACATTCTCTCACTTCCCTAATTGGTAAATGCTTGAATCTGCCCTTTGGAACTCAGAGAAGGCCTAGGAGACTAAACCTTTTTTCTACAAACACGAAATGGGGAACATGGAAAGGGTTTTGTTCCTGGGTGGGCCCCAGAGAGTCCTGTTTGGTTTCATAACCTCAAGTAATTCCTCCAAAACAGGGATTGTTTACATTATTCAAATGGGACTGGAAACCCTAGTGTCTGCCAGCCAGCTTGGAGGCCCCATTGCAGACCCTGGTGACCTCTGTCCAAGGAACTGGAGTAGGTGCCCTCAGAAACATTCCATTTCCTTTCCAGGGGTACCATGTACTCCCAGGCCTGTGTTTCTTGGGTGAAGACAAGAAGTTCTTGGCTCCCTCCTGAAGACACACCTTACATGTGGTTGAGAGAGCTCTCACATGACCTCACATCTTTCCAAAATGCGGCTGCTCTTGGTTAATCAAAGGAGCTTCCTGAAGGGGTAACTGACATGTGATTTATATGCAACCTGCAGGAAGTGAGCTGTGTATTGGGGAACTTCCATTTAGAAATGGTAAAATCTGTCCCTGATTTTAGCTGAAGTGACCAGTGATGTAGACTTGACCCTGGAAGACCACAGGTCAGTTTCAGCTCACTGGTCTGGGTTGTTACAAAGGACCGATTGCCCTGTTCTTTCTCCTCACACACCAAGGCTGAGTCTGTGCCAGTGTTAATGCCTCCCATTGTACTTGGCTGAATGTTTTGGGCTAGGTAGTGTTTTGGGCTAGGGAGAAAGGTTGATACAGAAACTTCGAATGCTATCTGATGTTCTAATGTAAACCCTGATGGTCTGTGGGATTTGTTCAGATGGTTGGCTCTGGGATTCTGGAGGCCATGGTCAGGGTCATTATTACCACTAGAGTTCTGTTGCCAGTAGTCTCAGTGAAATGTAACCCGAGACACATGTAAGAGGTTGGTCCCAGCCTGTCAGTCACATAGCAGAGTAGTTGTCATAGTGGCGTACAGGAAATTCATCAGAAGCCAGGATGGTATAGAAATGAGGGGCAGGATGACTTCCCTGGCAGTCCAGTGGTTAAACTTTGCCTTCCAATGCAGGGAGTTTGGGTTCAATCCCTGGCAGGGGAGCTAAGATTCCCCATGCCTTGCAGCCAAAAAAAAAAAAAAACAAACCCAAAACATAAAAACAGAAGTGATGTTGTAACAAAGTCAATAAAGACTTTAATGGTCCACATTAAAACAAAAATCTTAAAAAGAAATGAGGGGCGGGTATCATTAGGAGATGACTCCTCATCGGTCTCTCTCATTTCTGTACGTTCTGTGACTAAGGCACTGACTTGCCTTCATTCTAGATTCTTCTAAAGGATGCTTGTACAGAAAGCAGCTATAGAAGATACCGTTTGTCTCTCCAGAGCAAAGGGGAGGTGTATTTACTTACCAGTATAATAAAGGCAATGCTGTCATTTGGAACAAAGGGCAAACATGCTTACTTAAACTTACTTTTCTTCCTTTCTTTTCCTTTTTTAAAAAAATCAGTTTCCAAAGTGTAGGGTTCTTCTCCTGTAACAATGCCTGTAACCCACTACAGGCACCTTGCTTTCTGGGAACTGAAGCTCAGGAAACCAGCAGCAGAAGCCAGTTTTTCTGGCTACCCCTATTGCTTTGAGTAATCAACTGTCCTATATCTATGATGAGAAATCTGATATCTTCTTCTACATCCATGACACCGTGGCAGGCTAACTTGTTAAGCTTGCAAAGTAGGATTAAAATCTCAAATCCTTCACAGTTCTGACAGTACATTCTAGCAAACTCGAATTATGTGTTAGACCTATTCCTCTATTTGAGAGCAATCATCAATTTTATATAATAAAAATGTAACCTGATTTTCCAGTTAGGACAAATGGAAGACTTGATAGTTGCCTTTTTAGAACTGACTTTATTAGAAGAAGAAAAAGACTTTTGTATTGGTTAAAATTATCAAGTAGAAAAAGTTTACTCTCAAAAAAAAAAAAGGCTGGGTCCTCAGAAAAATGTGATGGGCAAAGATGAGGGAAAGTGTAATTCTTTAGGACCAAGGCAGTGTTGAGGTCCCACACAGATTCTGTAAGAGCCTTTATGTAGCAAAATGAAGAATGTTCCAGAAGTGCAGTGGAAACAGGTAGTTGACTAAGTATCTAGCAAAAGGAGAGAAGCATCAGACACCACAGGCGTCACTTAGGAGCTGGGAAAGGCCATTGTTCAGTCTTGCTTCCTCAGGAGGAAGAATCCTGGATCATTATCCCCTCCCACCTTGGCTGAAACCACACTGTTCTCTGGTTTCCTCCACCACACCAAGCTTTTCTTCTTTAGAGGGGCCTTTGTATGACCCATTCCTTTGGCCTGGAATATTCCTTCCAGTGATCTTTGCAAGACTAGTTCCTTCTCACCTGCATTCAACTCTATAAACCAACATTTAGTGACACCGTATATATGCACGTTTTTCTCCCCTACATTATGATGTTAATGCAATCATAAAGGACAATCAAGCAAAACAGGAAACTAAGTGTTTAAAACAAAATCCTGCCCTTGCAGAAGCTGTATTCTAGTGGAATATGAGGGCAGACAATAAAATATGTAAATAATACAATGTCCAAATATTTGGTACTTCAAGTGACAAATTTGAAAGAGAAAAATGAAAGTAGTGAAGAGATAGTGAATGACAGGTGAGGGTTTTTTAATAAGGTGTAGGGAGCATCTCACAAGACACATGGGAACGAAGAACTCAAAAGGTGAGAGAGTGAGTGGCCTAGAGATTTGAAGAAGGCTAGGTCAAGGCAGGAAAAAAAAAAAAAAAGAAGAAGTGCAAGGGCCCTGAGGTAGACGTGTGCCATGCCAGGTGCTAGGAGGGCAGAGAGACCAGTGTGGCTGAAGCAGCATGAGAGGGCGATGGGAGAGGCAGGGAAAGCCCTGCAAGCACCGAGGCCTGATCTAGGTGGGCTGTTCCTGCATGCCGGGGTGGGGCAGGGGGAGCACAGTGTTCCGATGTGCGGGCAGATTGGGGTGATGACTGATGAGGGAGAGAAGGAAAAGTGGAAGATGGAGAAAAGGTGAGGGTAGGACTGAAGGCAGGTCTTAGGGTAAAGCTGAGGACAGCCGATCTGCTGCAGAGGAGAATGACTAGCCCCGTGGAGAAGTCCAAACGTTCATCTGGAGCTCCAGCAGAGACGGCAGCGCTACAGCTGAGTGTGGTGGTGGGGCCTGCAGAACCTCCCCTGTGATCACTTCTGCTTTCTCGGTGAGATAAGAAGCAGGGGCCTTGGCAGAGAGGAAGAAAAAGAAAATATTGGGGGGTTGAAGAAATATTAACAGTAGTAATGAGATGGAATAGAGAAAGGTTATAGGATTGTAGCAGTCCTATACAAGGGTCCTGGAGAGGGCCATGATCAGGAATTTCAAATAAGACTTCTGTACACGGTCATGACCCGCTCCAGGCTAAATTCAGCTGTACGTACAGATGTGGAGTAATCTAGCGATTGTTCATACCTCAACCTCAGTGTTATCCATACTTCCTCAGAGAAGTCTCTCTTCCCCACTCGATGGCGGCCACTCAGTGGTGATAGCTTATTTGAATTCTCTGTGTGGCGTGCGTCACTGTGTCTTTCCCTGTGGATTGAGTTGCCTGGATGTTACCTATTTCCCACATGGAAATGAGAGCAGACATACTTTCTACCTCATTCACTGCCAAATATTAAACAGTACTTGGTACACATTTATTCACTAAATGTGGATTAATGGCCACTCCCTCTTAAAGTGTGTATAAGTGCATGTGTGTGCACTAGAGGATGGCTAATAGCAGATCCATTTGTTTTCTGAATTGTAAGTACAACCTGGAAAGCAGACACCTAGCCCATGAACCACAACTCTCCTCATCCAAACAGGATTGATAACAAAAATGGAAAATCGCTGTAGCTTTCAAGAAAGGAGAGTCTTGGAGAAGACAGTTCAGTATTTAATATTTTGAGTAGGTTTCTTTTTATCCTAGAAAGTAAGTGTTGATAAAGGTTGGCCACACAGGTGATGTCAGAAAACCAGATTTGTTGTTTAAGGTAATTTATGGATTGGTAGAACAGCATAGGTCAATCTTACCATGTTCAGTTCAGTTCAGTCTCTCAGTCATGTCCAACTCTGCGACTTCATGGACTGCAGCACGCCAGGCTTCCCTGTCCATCACCAACACCCAGTTTACTCAGACTCATGTCCATTGAGTTGGTGATACCATCCAAGCATCTCATCCTCTGTCAGCCCCTTCTCCTCCTGCCCTCAATTGTTCCCAGCATCAGGGTCTTTTCCAATGAGTCAGTTCTTCGTATCAGGTGACCAAAGTATTGGGGTTTCAGCTTCAGCATCAGTCCTTTCAATGAATATTTAGGACTGATCTTCTTTAGGATGGACTGGTTGGATCTCCTCACAGTCCAAGGGACTCTCAAGAGTCTTTTCCAACACCACAGTTGAAAAGCATCAATTCTTTGGCCCTCAGCTTTCTTTATAGTTCAACTCTCAAATTCCATTTATGACTACTGGAAAAACCATAGCTTTGACTAGACAGACCTTTGTTGGCCGAGTAATGTCTCTGCTTTTTAATATGCATTCTAGGTTGGTCATAACTTTCCTTCCACGGAGCAAGCGTCTTTTAATTTGACGGCTGCAGTCACCATCTGCAGTGATTTTGGAGCCCAAGAAGATAAAGTCTGTCACTGTTTCCATTGTTTCCCCATCTATTTCCCATGAAGTGATGGGATCAGATGCCATGATCTTAGTTTGCTGAATGTTGAGTTTTAAGCCAAATTTTTCACTCTCTCACTTTCATCAAGAGCCTCTTTAGTTCTTCTTCGCTTTCTGCCATAAGGGTGGTGTCATCTGCATATTTGAGGTTATTGATATTTCTCCTGGCCATCTTGATTCCAGCTTCTGCTTCATCCAGCCTGGCATGTCTCATTATGTACTCTGCATATAAGTTAAATAAGCAGGGTGACAATATACATCCTTAATGTACTCCTTTCCCTATTTGGAACCAATCTGTTGTTCCATGTCCAGTTCTAACTGTTGCTTCTTTATCTGCATATAGATTTCTCAGGAGGCAGGTAAGGGGGTCTGGTATTCCCATCTCTTTCAGAATTTTCCATAGTTTGTTGTGATCCACACAGTCAAAGGCTTTGGGATAGTCAGTAAACAGAAGTAGATGTTTTTCTGGAACTCTCTTGCTTTTTTGATGATCCAATGAATGCTGGCAATTTGATCTCTAGTTCCTCTGCCTTTTCTCAATCCATCTTGAACATCTGGAAGTTCACAGTTCACGTACTGTTGAAGCCTGGCTTGGAGAATTTGAGCATTACTTCACTAGTGTGTGCTGCTGCTGCTAAGTCACGTCAGTCGTGTCTGACTGTGTGTGACCCCATAGATGGCAGCCCACCAGGCTCCCCCGTCCCTGGGATTCTCCAGGCAAGAACACTGGAGTGGGTTGCCAATTCCTTCTCCAATGCATGAAAGTGAAAAGTGAAAGTGAAGTCGCTCAGTCGTGTCAGACCCTCAGCGATCCCATGGACTGTAGCCTTCCAGGCTCCTCCGTCCATGGGATTTGCCAGGCAAGAGTACTGGAGTGGGATGTCATTGCCTTCTCCGCACTAGTGTGTGAGAAGACTACAATTGTGCGGTAGTTTGAGCATTCTTTGGCATTGCCTTTCTTTGGGATTGGAATGAAAACTGACCTTTTCCAGTCCTGTGGCCACTGCTGAGTTTTCCAAATTTGTGGCTTATTGAGTGCAGCACTTTCACAGCAGCATCTTTCAGGATTTGAAATAGCTCCACTGGAATTCCATCACCTCCACTAGCTTTGTTTGTAGTGATGCTTTCTAAGGCCCACTTGATTTCACATTCCAGGATGTCTGGCTCTAGATGAATGAGATTACACCATTGTGATTATCTTGGTTGTGAAGATCTTTTTTGTACAGTTCTTCTGTGTATTCTTGCCACCTCTTCTTAATATCTTCTGCTTCTGTTAGGTCCATACCATTTCTGTCCTTTATCGAGCCCATCTCTGCATGAAATGTTCTCTTGGTATCTCTAATTTTCTTGAAGTGTTCTCTAATCTTTCCCATTCTATTGCTTTCCTCTGTTTCTTTGCACTGATCACTGAGGAAGGCTTTCTTATCTCTCCTTGCTATTCTTTGGAACTCTGCATTCAGATGGGTTTATTTTTCATTTTCTCCTTTGCTTTTCACTTCTCTTCCTTTCATAGCTGTTTGTAAGGCCTCCTCAGACAACCATTTGGCCTTTTTGCATGTCTTTTTCTTGGGGATGATCTTGATCACTGCCTCCTGTCATGAACCTCCCTCCATAGTTCTTCAGGCACTCTGTCTCACTTGGTAGGTGAGAAAAAACATAGCTAAAGTCCGTGGCTTAATCAAGAGGTCAAACTATTAAAGTTCTTAGACTGTGAATGGTGGGGGTTAAATGAGCTTCCTTGATTTGTTATTTTCAGTTTTTTCCCTGTGTGTAAGACAAGAGGACATGTTTCAGCATTAGCAATGGTGTTGTTACCAGATAGGGAGAGTCTCGTGGGCCTTGGTTCTTGGTAAGGACACAAAGAAGAATCTGAGGTCTTACCTGTGGAAAAACAAGTTTATTGAAGAAAGAAACAACACACCTCAAAGGAGAGGTGGGCCAAGCCAAGAGGGGCTCTTGTGCCAGAGTGGTAAGGTATGGGGTTTTCAAGACAAGGCGTTTTTACATTTTCGTCTAGGTGGGCATGGACCGACAGTTTTGATTGACATTTGCAAGTTACATAACAGCCTGTATTGCACATGTCTTTGCCACAATTCAGTCTGTTATACTCAGATGTATGTATGTATAAAATATTTATGAACCTTTAAAGGGCTCCCAGCTGCCTAAGGTCACTAGAGGACACAGCTTTGCATGAAGGGCGCATGCGTGTAGTTAGAGAGGTCCCTATGGTTAGCTTGTATACCCCGTGCACCTAGGGTGCATGTGCTCAAGTTGGAAAAATCTCTGGTTGTTTTGTAGCTTATCTGTGAGTTCTCCTGGGCCACATTGGGAGGTGTCTGGGGTGGGGTTTGGAGATCATCTTGAATCATTTTCATCTAGGCCACCCCTCTTTGCTCATGCCGAACTTATTGGGAGAAAATTCAACAGAGCTGGTCAACAATGGAACAAAATACTGGGCTCCCCAGTATTGATATCCAGACACAAACCAGATTAGGTGATCTTGTCTAGGTTGACAGTTAAACTGTTGGCAGGTATTCAGGTGGGCAGATCTGTGTGTATATATTAATGTAAAAACAACTCAGAGTATGTTTTACTACTTTGTACATAATGGCATCATCACCACTACTTACCGTTACAGTAACCATACACTGAAGGGCAAGCATGTTTCTGTGTATGTGTGTGTAACCACACGCCATGGACTAAAGAAGGGCTAGTTACCCAGTTTGCATGTTTTTATCATTAAATTAGCATCTGTACCAGCAAATGGACAAAGAAAAGAGAAGATGGATTTGGTGAAGGTAATTCTGCTGGTGATTCTCATAAAATACTGGGTTGGGGGGGAGGTTGCGGATCTTTTTTCTAAGATGAAATCACTCTTTGCATCCCCACTTCTATCACCCGGATTTTAGTTCCTAGTTTTGCCTTGAGTGTTGTAGCTTCCTCCACACTTGCCCCAATGTGATCAATTTTCCACATGATAGTCAAGGTGCTGTTGCTAACATACGGATCTAACTGTGCCTCCCCGCTGTTTAAGGACCTCCAATGATGTGCCAGCAGACTCTGTCAAGTCTTTAAGAAAGCTTTTAGGCGCCCTCATGATATGAACCCTATTGACGTCTCCAGTCATATCCCTGATCCTTCCTCTTCTCACCCATGACATCTTAGTCTTGTTCAACTTCATATCCTTACATATACTTTCTCATCGAGTTTGGGTTTCTGCCAGGAGTTCTCATTAGCATGCTTTGCCTGGAAAACTCCCACCATCTTGCAGGAATCACAAGGCATTTCCCTACCACCTCTGCCCTTCAAGATGTTGGGTGTCCTTCCTGTGTACTCACATAGGCCCATCATTTTCAGGTTCATTGCTGTCTGCTTTTCTTTTTCCTTGTCATTTGTAAGCTTATCAAGAGCAGGAACCATATTTGGCACTTTCTATTTTATAGCCCCAATGTATGTCATAGTGTAGGCTCGTGGTAAATATGTCATATATCTTTGAAAGAGTACATTTTTGTTCATTGTAATAGCTTTGAAATTGATTATATTTTAATTATATATATGCATATCTAATATATGATACTGTCACAGGTGATCTTTATTTTGGCTTTTTGTTAGGATGATTTGCATTTTCAGATTGCTTTTAATTCATAAAATTTCATGGCTTCATTATGTTAATGACCTTAATTAGGCATCTGTATGGGCTTCTCTGTCAATAACTTGTGAGCTGTCTCTTAAGACTGGCTGATAAATCAAACGAACCTACAGTTAAGAGGCAGACATGATGTTACTGAAGTGAACGGGTTTAGATGATGGAAAATACTAGGCATGGAGTCGTGTTATCTCTTAGCTCCATGCAGAGACTTGAGGCTTGGCTGGTTTTGGTCACGTGATCGAATAGGGTACCAGATCCGTCTTACGGTGTGCGGAACCCTGGAGACCGCCACTGAGACACAGGCACTCTCCTCCCGAGTCATCTCCTTAGAACCTGTGGTGGTGGGTACGAGTGACATAGGAAACAGAGAGGTGTTTGCCTAACACTCTGGGACAATGTGGATGATGCTACCTATTCATAGTTCTGAGTGAGCTTGAATGATGCAGGTTCTGTTTCCTTGCAATGGCAGGAGCTTTATTAAACAAACATATGTGGAGCTAAGCCTGAGGGTAGGCATTCCTGGCAGCTGAGGGAAAGGGGAGGCATGGTTTGCCAATGCCATCTGCTTAATTTTCCTAATAATCCAACACCTGCCAGTGAGAGTCATCTTGTCTCCCCAAATGGCTGAAAATTGTAGAAACACCAATAATAACTTCTCTCAAGCCCCTCACGCTCTTTAGTAGGAGACTGACTTTCCAGCTTACCTGTTTGCTTTAAAATGATGAGGATGTTGGTCTCTGAGCATCTCCTGAGTACCTGCAGCATTCTCGGCACTCTCAGAAATCAGACTAATTAAATAACAGGCTTCTGAGAGAAATAAACCTTTCACCCAGTAGAAACGTCAGTGAAAATTACTACCAGTTCTTGAATTGGCAGCCTGGGTAAGACTGGATTTTCTTTTAACCAGCTTTAAAATTTAATTCCTAGGTAAGCATTTGCCTCTCTCACAAGAATGAAAGAATGTTTGTATTCTAATGTAAAAGTTACCACGATTTAGTGTCTGATTTATTTAGATTTTGTGGAGTTAGTTTAGACTAAGTTCTTTGAAACCAGAATTTTCTCCCACACACTCTTGGCTGGTTTTCAAAGGTCCCTGCAGCCATCGTCTGTTCATGTCCTGATCACTGTGAAGGCAGGTAGGGGAGGCAGAAGGGGACTGGCCAAACAGTTCCGGGGAGCTTGGACCTGTTCTCCCTGAAGGTACACACCCCTCCTAACTCTTTATAAAACAAAAGGAACATTTGAGCAACAGCAATCTATCTTTTGTGACGATGTAATTCTATTCATCTCTCTAAATGGTAAATAGTGACCTTCCTTAACAAATACTAGGGCTTAAGGGTAAAGTTGAACCTTGCAAGCATTAATTCTTGGGAGAATGAGAAGGTATTATTTGAACTATGTTTTCCGTCTTAAGCCTGGGAAGTGGGTTCTATTTTCAGACACTCTCAATCTGGAATAAAGGGGAATCAGCAGTAGCAATCGACTTCTTCTGGTCAGATTGATTTTGTTTCTGTTGTTGTGTATTAAGATCCAATATCAGGAAACAGCTCTTACAAGGCGAAAGCATCAAAGTCTAATATGTTGGAAATACATATCACTAGAGAAAAGTGATTCGCTGGAGTGAGAAAGTGCACGGCAGTCACTGATCCCGGTCTCATTTTTCTAAGAAAGGATTTCATTGGCAATATAAAATCCTTCGATGTATTTTCTTGACAGTTTGTACAAGACTTTGACCCAAATACAACATGAAATGTAATCAATGATAAATACATAATCTGGCAGGATTTCACAGAGACCAGATCACCATCTCTTTTGTCCATTGCCACTTATATTTCTTGCCCAGTTTCATTGTCAAGGATTGGTTCTAAGCCATTATTAGCCAGTGCGTTGATATTTTCATTTTTCCATAATTAGTGTGTGTGATGCTGACAGTGAAAACAAATTGCTTATCTTACTTTTGAAACCATGTTGAATAAATATCTCAGAATTTACCATTGCCTGAACAAAACAATAATTTTGAAGGTAACTTATTTTTCTAAGACACAATTGATAGCCTAATTTTAGCCTCAGGAAAATAATTAAGCCACAGAAGGATGAAATTAAAATTACATGAAATCTGAAATATCTGGAGAATGCCAAGGTTCTGAATTTTGAGATGCAGTATGGTGGGGTGAATTGATAAAAAGACAAGCGAAAAATAAGAATGTAGCAAATAAAAACTAGACCAAAACCCATTAAGCTTCATGACTCCTCTTGCACCTTCTCTGAATCCCAGATCATCTCACTGTCCCCTCATCTACCCTCTGACAGGGTTCTAGTGTTGAGTGTGTGTGTGTATGAAGACTAAGTACAACCTCTGACTAGTTTCTCGTATGTTTTCAGTGTATCTACATGAGTTTGTGTGTGTGAAGACTAGGGAAATTAGAAACATATCATGCTTTTTTCTCTATTTATAAATTAACAACAAAAGAAGAAATTGCTGCTGTTAGGAATCCCTGTGATGAAACAGAAATCACTTTTCTTACCCTCCTGAATGTCTTCCCTCAATTTTTCACTTCTACATCCTATTTTCTTTCATCTTAAAGACACATTAAAATATTTTTTCCTAAACATGATCTGTGCAGGGACATAATATGCCTTTAAGAGAAGTGTTTCCAATTCATAAATATTTCCAATTAATAACATGAAATACCTAACTGTTCCACTAAGATAGTGTCAGAAGGTTCAGAGTAAGTTTTGTTTCCGAAGATAGTTCACTTTTATCAGTGCCTTGCATGGACCTTGATAAAACCTGGCCTGGAAATAGCTGATATGCATGAAGAAACATTTCAGACATGGTATGAAGATAGAGATATTTTTCAATTCAGGATACAAATGAGACATTATAAATAGTTTGAGAATAACTTCAAGTACTAGATAAATACTGTGATAAAACAAGTTAGGAGTTTTCAAATAAAATAGTATCATTTTTCCAAAAGTTTCAGGAGTCCAACATAGAGCTAGCCTGTGTGCTGCCTTTACGTACCATGTAATAATGCATTACAATTTCTTGGAAGCTTATTCTGAATCATATGAGAAAGCAACTTTAAAGCTAGAAGGGACCTTCACTATTACTCAATGAAATCTTTCCTTTTACAGATTAGATCAGTGGCTTCTCAAAGGTCTCTGTGATTGAATTTTTTTCCCTCAGTCATGTGTGCCTGGTTATGGTAGAAATAGGATTAAAAAATTTTTGACCTCTAATCTAGTGCTGAATTGGTGGTGGTGGTTTTTCTTATTATAGTTATTTTAAAGATACTGTCCAGTAAAGCATTTCGGAGTTTCTCTTTGCATAGAGGCTTTGTGATTCTGTTTACTTTGTTGTAATAATAATGCATGTATAATTTTCTACTTCAGTCCTTTTTCACCTAGCAGAGGTTCATGACCCTATTTCACATCTTTATATCTTTATGAGGTTTTCTCTGTTATTACTTTATTTTTTCTCATTTATTACTTTAGAGTAGCGAAGAATCGGAGAAGGCAATGGCACCCCACTCCAGTACTCTTGCCTGGAAAATCCCATGGATGGAGGAGCCTGGAAGGCTGCAGTCCATGGGGTTACTGAGGGTTGGACACAACTGAGCGACTTCCCTTTCACTTTTCACTTTCATGCATTGGAGAAGGAAATGGCAACCCACTCCAGTGTTCTTGCCTGGAGAATCCCAGGGACGGGGGAGCCTGGTGGGCTGCCGTCTATGGGGTCGCACAGAGTTGGACACGACTGAAGCGACTTAGCAGTAGCAGTAGTAGTGGAAGAATTTGGCGAAAACATATTCAGACAATGAATAGTATTAAAAATATAAAATCTTCCCATATAAACATTCACTGTATGTCCTGGTGTCACTCCCACAGGTAAATACTTTAATCATTGCTTGTTGAATTGTGTTCCTGATTACCACGACGTTTCTAAGTGAGTTTATTTTCTAGTTCTTGTTTGGTCAACTTGAAGTAGGATCAACAGAAAACTTCCAGAGTACAGCTTACTTTAGCTCTGTGCATCTATGCCTTTGACCCTTGACTCCTTTATTCCCCAATGCATGTGAGCCAACATAATTCATGGGCTTCCCGGAATCCCCCTGCCAATGCAGGAGACACAAGAGAGATGTGGGTTCAATCCTGGGTCAGGAAGATCCCCTTAGGAGGAAATTGCAACCCGTTCCAGTACTCTTGCCTGAAAAATTCCACGGACAGTTGAGCCTGGTGGGCTACAGTCCATGGGGTTGCAAACAGTTGGATGTGACTGAGCACAATATAATTCAAGGACTGATTTTGAGAGACTCTGGTCCAAAAAGCAGTTCTATAAAAATAGGTTATTTTGCGGTTTGATTAAGGTAATCCTGTTATCATTAGTGACCTTGAGCATCTTAAAAAAAAAAAAGTCAAAGTGTGAAAGAAAACAAAAGCTCACACTAACCCTATTGTGTGTGTGTGTCAGACTCAGTCGTGTCAGACTCTTTACGACCCCATGGACTGTAGCCCACCAGGCTCCTCTGTCCATGGTATTTTCCAGGCAAGAATACTGGAGTGACTTGCCATGCCCTCCTCCAGGGCATCTTCCCAACCCAGGGATCAAACCCAGCTCTCTGGCATTGCAGGCAGATCCTTTACCCTCTGAGCCAACATTCTATTACTCTGTGACAATTACTTGATATTTTTCTGTTCCCGTCCCCCTTTTTTATATGTACATATGGATAACTTTCTTATTAAATATTTTAAAGAAATTCTTAAATATTAATCAAAATAAATGTTCTAATATTCTCTGATATTAAAAAAAAATCTAATTGCTATTTTAGTTGAAGTTAGGAATAACTGACTTCTCTATAGGCAATGGCACCCCACTCCAGTACTCTTGCCTGGAAAATCCCATGAACGGAAGGGCCTGGTAGGCTGCAGTCCATGAGGTCGCTAGAGTCGGACACGACTGAGCGACTTCACTTTCACTTTTCACTTTCATGCATTGGAGAAGGAAATGGCAACCCACTCCAGTGTTCTTGCCTGGAGAACCCCAGGGACGGGGGAGCCTGGTGGGCTGCCGTCTCTGCAGTCGCACAGAGTCGGACACGACTGAAGCGACTTAGCAGCAGCAGTAGCTATATTGCTCAATCTTCTTGTCCAGGAAAAAGGAATCTCCATTAATTCTTATGTAATTTCTCCTTGCAAAAGACCCACATAATTCTGTTTAGGATCAATTCAAAGTGTTCTCTTAAATTTTATTTTGGCATGTATATATTTATTTTATTGAAGTACATTTGATGTACAATATTATGTAAGGTGCTGGTGTACAGTATAGTGATTCACAATTTTAAAGGTTATACTCCACTTATAGTTATTATAAAATATTGGCTGTTTTCCCTATCTGTACAGTATAGTTTATTTTATACCTAAAAGTTTGTATTTCTTCCTCCCTTTTACCTATAATGCCCCTCCCCTCTTCCCACTGGTAACCACTAGTGTCTCTGCATCTGTGAGTCTCTTTCTGTTTTGCTGTATTCACTAATCTGTTGTTTTTTCAGTTCCACATATAAGTGATATAATACAGTATTTGTTTTTCTGTCTGACTTGTTTCATTTAGCATAATACCCTCCAGGTGTATTCATGTTGCTACAAATGGCAAAAATTCATTTTTAAGTGGTAAGTTTTCACTGTAGCAATTTTGGATTCTAAAATTTTCATCAGTTCAATCGCTCAGTCGTGTCCGACTCATTGCAACCCCATGGACTGCAGCATGCCAGGCTTCCCTGTCCATCACCAACTCCCAGAGCCTACTCAAACCCATGTCCATTGAGTCGGCGATGCCATCCAACCATCTCATCCTCTGTCGCCCCCTTCTCCTCCTGCCTCCAATCTTTTCCAGCATCAGGGTCTTTTCCAGTGAGTCAGTTCTTCACATCAGGTGGCCAAAATATTGGAGTTTCAGCTTCAGCATCAGCCTTTCCAATGAATATTCAGGACTGATTTCCTTTAGGATGAACTGGTTGGCTCTCCCATATATATAATAAATTTATTACATATTTAATTTTTCTCAGCTTATTTTTTGCATGTGTTCTATTGAAGTACATTTTACATATAGCATCATATAATTTAAGGTGTACAGATGATGATATGATTATATATTGTAATATGGCTGTCTTTGAAGCAATAGTTAGCACCTCTATCATGTCACAGAATTATTCTTTTTTGTGGTGAGTGTAAAAGCTAGTCACCTTACCAGTTTGATTTCCACTACAATTTGTCTATATTCACTGTGCAGTAGATGCCCAGGATTTGTTCACGAGTTGCAATTTTGTGGCTTTAAACATCTCTCGTATTTCCCGACCCTCAAGCCCCCCTAGTAACACAGTTTTACTCTGTTTTCACAAGTTTGGCTTTTTAAGATTCTACATAGAAGTGAGATCGTAGAGTTTTTGCATTTTTCTGTCTGTCATCTCTCTTAACATATGCTCAGGATCCATCCATGTGGGCCCAAATGCAGGATTTCCTTCATATGTCACATTTTTATCCCTTGTCTGTACGTGGACACAGGTTGCTTCTATATCTTGGCTATTGTGAGAATGCTGATTCACGTGGGAGTTCTGGTGTCTCTTGAGATCCTGAGTCCATCTCCTTTGTGTATATATCCAGGAGTGGAACTGCTGTGTCACATGGTAGTTCTGTTTCTTAATGTTTTAAGGAATCTCCATGTTGTTTTTCATAGTGGCTGTAACAACTTAGATTCCCACCAACAGCGCGCAAGGGTTCCCTTTGCTCTGTATACTTTCCAATACTTGTTAGCTTTTGTGTTTTTGATGACAGCTATTCTAACAGGAGTGAGGAGATATCTCGTGGTTTCGATATGTATTTCCCTGATGTTGAACATCTATTTATGTACCCATTGGCCATCTGTTTCTTTTATTTGGAAAAAATCTGCCCAGTTTTTAATCAGATTGCTTATTTTTGTTATTATTGAGTTTTATGAGTTCTTTATATTTAATTAGGTTATTTTAACCCCTTACTCAGTATATGGTTTGCAAATGTTTTTTCCTGTTCTGTAAGTTGCTTTTCATCTTGTTGATTGCTTCTTTTGCTGTGCAGAAGCTTTAACTGTGGTTTAGTCTCACTTACTGATGTGTTGTTTGTTTTTTTTTAAATTTTGTTGTTTGTGCTTTTCGTGTCTTAACCAAAACAGCATTGCTAAGACCAGTGTCAATCCCCAATGTTTTCATCTAAAAGTTTTTGATACGTTTATATGGTTAAATCTTTGATCCATTTGGTGTTAAGTTTGTAGGTGATGTATAAGGCAAGGGTCTAATTTCATTATTCTGTATGTGTTTATTGAGTTTTCTCAGCACCATTTGTTGAAGAGACTATTTTTTCCCCTATTGGATGTTCTTAGATCCCTTGTCAAATACTTTGTGAATCCAAATCCTGGAATCTTTTCTGTTCTGTTGTTCTATGAGTATATTTTTATGCCAGTACCAAACTGTCTTAATTGCTGTTTGTTGTTCCATCACTAAGTCATATCTGACTCCTTACAACCTCATAAACTGCAGCAAGCCAGGCTTCTCTCTCCTTCCATATATATAAAACCATAGTTTTATAATATAGTTTGAAATTGGGAAGTAGGATGCCTCCAGCTTTGTTCTTCTGTGTCAAGATTACTTTGTCTCTTCAGAGTCTCTTGTGGTTTCATACGAATCTTAGAATTGGTTTTCTTTGTTCTGTGATGAATGCCATTGGAATTTGGACTGAACACATTCTGAAGGAGATCAGCCCTGGGTGTTCTTTGGAAGGAATGATGCTAAAGCTGCAACTCCAGTTCTTTGGCCACCTCATGGGAAGAGTTGACTCATTGGAAAAGACTCTGATGCTGGGAGGGATTGGGGGCAGGAGGAGAAGGGGATGGCAGAGGATGAGATGGCTGGATGGCATCACTGACTCAATGGACTTGAATCTGAGTGAACTCAGGGTGTTGGTGATGGACAGGGAGGCCTGGCGTTCTGTGATTCATGGGGTCACAAAGAATCAGACACAACTGAGCAACTGAACTGAACTGAACTGATGGATGGCTTTGGATAATATGAACATTCTAACAATATTCCAATCCATGAACACAAAATGTCTTTTAATTTGTATGTGTCTTCTTAGGTATTCTTTTGAGCATAGCCTTGTAGCTTGTTATTATACAGATCTTTCACTTCCTTGGTTAAATGTATTTCTAGGTAGTTTTATTATTTTGATGCTACTGTGAAATGAGATAGCTTTCTTTACTTCCTCTTCGGATGTGTTATAGAATATAGAAATACAAATAATTTCTGCATGTTGATTTTTATATCCTGCAATTTTACTGAATTGTTGATTTAGTTCAATAGGTTTTTTGGTTGAGTCTTTGAGATTTTGTATATAAAAAAGTCATTTCATCTTCAAATAAAATTTTACTTCTTCCCTCCTGATGTGAATGCCTATTTTTTTCTTGCTGGGTATCTCTGGCTAAAACTTCAGTACTATGTTGAATAAGAGTGATGAAAGTATACATCTTTATCTTGTTCCTGATCTTAGAGGAAAAGCTTTCAACTTTTCACTACTAAGTATAATGTTGTGAATTTGTTTTCTATGGAGTTTATATGTTGAGGTATGTTCTCTTCATACCTAATTTGTAGAGAGTTTTCATAATGAAAGTATGTTGTATTTTGTTAAATACTTTTTCTGCATCTATTGAAATGATTATGTGACTTTTGTCTTTAACTAATGTCTATCAGTTAATTTGCATATTCTGAACTGTCCTTGCATCTCAGAGATGAATCCCACTTGATGGTGTATGGTCCTTTTAATGAGCTGTTGAATTCAGTTTACTAGTATTTTGTTGAGAATTTTTGCTTATATATGCATTAGGGATGTTGGCCTATATTTTTTTTATTTCATTATATGGTTTTTGTATGAGGAGAATGGTGGTCTAATAAAATGAGTTTTGAAGTGTTCCCTCCTCTTCCATTTTTTGGAGAAGCTTGAGAAGAATTGGCATAAATTACCTTAAAACTTGGTAGAATTCATCTATGAACCCATTTGATCCTGGGGTTTTCTGTGTTGTGTTTTTACTTCTTTGATTTCTTAGACTCATTGGTTGTTAAGTAACATGTTTAATCTTCGTGGTTCTGTGTTTTCTTCCCACTTTTTTCTTGTGATTTATCTGAAGACGATGCTTGATATGATTTTAATTTTCTTAAATTTGATGTGACTTGTCTAGTAACTTATTGTGATCTAGTCTTTATGTTGATTTCAGTGAGAGTCACTCTATATATAGTTGTAGTTTTGATGCTTTTTGAGAGAAGTAAACTGAAGGTCTTCCTACGCCACCATCTTTATTATGTTCCTCTTAATGAGTTTTAAGAGTTCTTCATGTATCCTAGGATAAATCCTTTAGCAGATACATGCTTTGCAAAGATTTTCTCCTGGTCTATGGCTTTTGATTTTACTTTCTAAACAGTATCTTTTGAAGAACAGATATTTTTAAGTTTTATATGTATTTATTAATATTAAGAGAAATTTTTAAAATTTTATTGAAGTATAGTAGATTTACAATGTGTTAGTTTCTGGTATACAGCAAAGTGATTCAGTTTATATATACATACACACACACACATATAATTTCATGTTCTTTTCCATTGAAGATTATTACAACATACTGAATATAGTTCCCAGTGCTATACAGTAGGACCTTGCTGTTCTTTTATATTTAGTACTTTGTATTTGCTAATCTCAAATTCCTAATTTATTCCTCTCCCCCTTTCCCCTTTGGTAACCCTAAGTTTGTTTTCTTTGTGATTCTGTTCCTGTTCTTGAAAATCAATTCATTTGTATCATCTTTACAGTTCCACACATCAGTGATAATCATATGATATTTGTCTTTCTCTGTCTGACTTACTTCACTTGATCATGTTGCTGCAGATGCTAGTATTTCATTCTTTTTATGGCTGAGTAGTATTCCAGTGTGTGTGTGTGTGTGTGTGTGCACACGTGCTTCCCTGATAGCATTCCTCTGTGTGTGTGTGTGTGTGTGTGTGTGTGCGCACATGCTTCCCTGGTAGCTCAGCTGGTGAAGAATCTGCCTGCAATGCAGGAGACCCCAGTTCGATTCCTAGGTGGGGAAGATCCCCAGGAGAAGGGATAGGCTACCCATTCCAGTATTCTTGGGCTTTCCTTGTGGCTCAGCTGATAAAGAATCCACCTGCCATGTGGGAGACCTGGGTTTGATCCCTGGGTTAGGAAGATTCCCTGGAGGAGAGCATGGCAACGTACTCCAGTATTCTTGCCTGGAGAATGCCATGGACAGAGGAGCCTGGAGGGCTGCAGTCCATGGGATCCCAAAGAGTTGGAAATGACTGAGTGACTAAGCACAGCACAGCATATATATACATACACACACATACATACACTACATCTTCTTTATCCATTTGATTATTGTAAGTAGTACTTCTATGAACATTGGGTTGCATGTATTTTTTTGAATTAGAGTTTTTCTGCATATATGCCCAGCTGCCGGAGCCAGCCGGCAAAGTCGATCAGGTCCCGAGAACGTGCACGGTGGGGCTAAGAAAGAAACTAAAGCAAGAGACTACAAAGATGGGGTCGAGAGGTTCAGACACGTCACCACGAAGGGATGCAGTCTGACCCCAACTTTATTCAACATCTCATATTTATACAGAAAAGCGTGAGAAAGACAAGACAGTTGACATTTTTTCTTGGTTGGCCTATACATCTTACAAACAGTCACAAGAAATCTTGAGAGCATGGGAATGGCTCCCTGTTATTATTTCTTACACCAGATAACATTTCTCTGTGCGTGAGAAGTTTGCACAGAACTCCAGGTGCCTGCAGTAAATAAGCGCCTAATCTCTGGGGTGGCGGGACAGAGAGCTATGTTTGCAAGCAAACCCTGAAGGACTGAGGCAGCTCCCAGAGCTGTGTCCTTCGGACAAAGGACCCCGTTCTCACGGGCAGCTCCCCGCACCCAGCAGTGGGATTGCTAGATCACTGTAACTCCATTTGTAGTTTTTTTGTTTTGTTTTGTTTTACCATTTTCATCTTTATTCACCTCCATGCTGTTCTCCGTATTTGCGTTCCCACCAGTTTACATTCCCACCAACACTGTGGTCTCCACACCCTCTCCAGCATTTATTATTTGTAGGTTTTTTAGTGATGGCCATTCTGACCAGTGTGAGGTGATACCTCATTGTAGTTTTGATTTTCTCTGGAAATTAGTGATGTTGAGCATCTTTTCATGTGCCTATTGACCATCTATGTATTTTCTCTGGAGAAATGTCTATGCAGGTCTTCTGCCCATTTTTTTTAATTAGATTTTTTTGTTGTTATTGAGTTGTATGAGCTGTTTGTATATTTTGGAAATTAAGCCTTTGTTGGTTGCATTGTTTGCCAGTCTTGATTATGGTTTCCAAGATACTGCTAATTTTAAATGAAGTCCAAGTTATTAATTTGGTTTTCTATAGACCACACCTTTTACTGCAATATCTATGAAATTGCTGCTTAACCCAAAATTGCAAAGATTTTCTCCCAAAAGGGTTGTATTTTTCTGTTTTAAACTTATGCTTGTGATCCATTTTGAGTTAACTTTGATCCATACCTCATAGCATATATGAAAATTTTCAAGCATATGGATATTCAGTTGTTTGAGCAACATTTGCTGAATCAGCTATCCTTATCTTTGGCCCTAATTATAGACTCCATTCGGTTCTACTGATGTATATTTTTAGCTCTCTGCAAATATGTCACTGTTTTATTTACTGTAATTTTACTTGAAGTTTTAGAATCAATTATGTCATTCCTCATTTTTCTTAAATTTGTTTTGGTAGTTTGCAGTTCCATATCAATTTTAGAATTAGCTTGTCAGTTTCTACCAAAAAAATAGCTTCCTGGAGTTTTGATTCCAAATGCTTTGAATTTATAGATATCTGGGGAGAAATGACATGTTAACAATATTGAGTTCTTCCAATCCAGGGACACAGTGTATTTCTTTGTCGTTAGATTTTCTTTAACCTCTCTCAGCAACCTTTTATGTTTTTTTTTAGTGTAAAGATCTTGTATTCCTTTCATAAGATACATTCAAAGGTATTTCATGTATTGATAATATTGTAAATGGCTTTTTTGCCTCACTTCTGATATTTTTTTCATTGCTTATATGTAGAAGTACAACTGATTTTGGTGTATTCTTGCATTCTACAGTTCTGTTAAGTTCATAAGTTCTAATAACTTTTGGGGGTAAATCCTTAGAATTTCTACCGAGATAGTTGTGTGATCTTTGAATTGAGATAGTTTTATTTAATCCTCTATAATCTCAATGCCCTAGTGTATTGTTGACTATAAAGAATGGGAAAGGCCATTCTTGTTTTCTGATCTTATCAGGAAATCATTAAAGCTTTTGCTGTAAGACATTGGCTATATGGTTTCCACAGATGCTCGCGAGCAGGTCGAAGTTCTTTTCAGATTAGTTTAGTGAGAGTTCTAATCAGAAGTAGAGGTGGTTTTTTTTTTTTTTTTTTACTACCAATGATCTTGAATTCACAGATGTTAAAACATACAGTGAATTTTGCTTTTCAGAAATAGTATTATTATTATTAATACTTTAAAAAAGTACTGAATTTTAAAAAAATAAGGTTTTAGTACCATCCTGTCTAATCCTAGGAGTTCAGCACATTTTTACTCCTCTTCAATAAGAAAACAATTCTTATTGATTTTTTCTTGTGTCTAAAACTTTGCAGAGTTTCTTATATTTGATTAATCATATGGTTGGGTAAAGAATATTTTTGAGTAATTTTTTACCATGAAAAGAAATAGGTGATATATTTTGCACTCACAGAGAAGTTAAAGCTGTCATACATTAGATAGGTAACTACGTGTTCCTTATTTCTTCTTTTACTTGATGTTAGCTGCAAAAAAAATTTAATACCTCTGATATCTAATCACTTTAATTGAATTAATTTTCCTTTTAGGCTATAGAATTCCCCCAACACTTTGTCTTGAAATTAATGATTTCTTGAGGATATACTTGGGATTAGTTTCTTCCATTAGCTTATTCTGTAACATGTTAAGTCTTTAGCCTTCAAACTCAGGTTATTTGTCTAGTCCAGGAAAGCGATGATATGCTAGGATTTTTACTTCAGTTTCAGTTATTATAGTCTTCCTTAAGAACACCTATTATTTTTGACTGAATATTTTCTGCTTTTATGTTTTTACTCAGTGTTCTCATGTCTTCATCCCTTCCTGGGAATTCTTAATCTCATTTTTCTCTACCACACTAATATAGTTTCCTACAGATTGGCCTCTCTTTATTAATCTTTAGTTTATAGTTGTTTTTTCATTTTTTCCCTACATAATCTGACCCCTGCTATCTCCTTTTGATTCTATACTCTATCTTAATCATGTCCTCTTTCATCTTTACACTGCTATGGGCATTATGCTTTTCATTGTCTACATCTTGAAAGCACAGATCAGCTTTAATTTTTCTATTTTTACTCACTTTTCTAGGGAATTATAATGGATGGTATAGCATCAAAATTCAATTAATAAGTTGATAACTAATCAATTGAAACCTGGGGCATTCGTGCAGTTCTTCAGACAAATTCCTTGAATATGTCAAGGATTTTACCAGTGTCATAGTATAACACTACAGCAATATCGTGAAATTTTTACTACCACTCAATTTCCAGAAGATCCACCAACATGTCATTGAAATAAAGGATTCCCTATTCAACAATTTGCACCACTACTTCCATTCTTTATGACTCTAATCTCTCTGTCTCACAATCTTTCTAGGGAATGCTGAGATTCCAGGTTCAGAGTGGCTTATACCTGTTGGTGTACAAAAAAAAAAGAGAGAGAGAGACAAAAGGCCAAGGTAGATGGAAATATATGGAAGACAAAGATAATTCTTCTGCATGTTGAAACTTTTACAGAAAGTTTCCCTCCCAGCACCTGAGATAAATTCTTGGGCCAATAGAGACTATGAACTCCAAAGCCAAGTTGATGCTCTCTAAACACTTGCAATTCAAGTACAGATGGAAATAGGAGGCAAAAGGTAGAACATTCTAACAGCTTGTATAATCTGGAAAGCAAATTTTATTAAGGAAAATTGATTATTTCATATGGATAAGACTGGAAGGGTTAATAATTTGAAAGAAATGATTCTTACTTGCCTTTGAGAACAAGGATAAAAGAAATTGGCTTACAAAAAAAAATCTTTTGTTCAAATATTACAACATACATTTTTATGTGTAGCTCTTGTTACATCTTTCAAATATAAAAGTGACTGCCTTCTGAATATCTTTAAAAATAGATGATAGTTTTATGTGTTTTGGCATTGCTTATATAAAGTTGAGGAATAACACTTTATATAAACTATTACTCCCAAAGTTCCAATGTATTTTTTTTTACTTATGATAATATACTTCTTAATGGATGGTTTTTCTTTGTACATTTGCTGCACTATTTCTTTTTGTGTAGCAAACTATTTGTAGGCTCCACATTATTATTAAACATTATTAAATTTCTACCGATTTAATAACAGAAGTCAAGGTTCTTTATTTGCATTACATTTTCTGACCCCAGGGTTTTGCTGGCATTGTTCCCGATTCTTCTCCATCCTTTTCACACTCCAATGGCAGAGCCTTTGTCCAAGGTGCTGGTTTCTTATGCTGTAGGTATATGGGGTTTTTCCTTGATCCCATGGATCATGTTATTTCTTTATGGAAAAATCTCAAACAGAAAATCTCAAAATCCCATTACACTTTTTCTACAATTATTATGGGAAAAAAAAAGATAAAGTTAAAGGGTGGCCTAACACCAAGTAACTTTCCAGGATGTGTAGGAACATAACTGAAACAGAATATCACAACCCCAGTCCTAATGCTGAAACGTTATTAAAGTTGGCTTCATGGAGAGCTAATATTCTAGTGAACGAAAGAGGCTTTGGGGTTTAATATTGAAATAGAAGTAATGTAAACTCAGGCAAAACTTTTAAATGTCTCATTATGTATTCACTGTTCAATATCTAACAATCCAAAGCAGAATGCCATGCATAAAAATTTCTTGATGTAACTTTTTTCTTTTTTTTTTGCTATTCTTTTTTTTTCTTTCTTTTTTTAAATTTTATTTTATTTTAAACTTTACATAATTGTATTAGTTTTGCCAAATATCAAAATGAATCCGCCACAGGTATACATGTGTTCCCCATCCTGAACCCTCCACCCTCCTCCCTCCCCATACCATCCCTCTGGGTCGTCCCAGTGCACTAGCCCCAAGCATCCAGTATCGTGCATCAAACCTGGACTGGCAACCCGTTTCATACATGATATTATACATGTTTCAATGCCATTCTCCCAAATCTTCCCACCCTCTCCCTCTCCCTCAGAGTCCATAAGACTGTTCTATACATCAGTGTCTCTTTTGCTGTCTCGTATGCAGGGTTATTGTTACCATCTTTCTAAACTCCATATGTATGCGTTAGTATACTGTACTGGTGTTTTCTTTCTGGCTTACTTCACTCTGTATAATAGGCTCCAGTTTCATCTACCTCATTAGAACTGATTCAAATGTATTCTTTTTAATGGCTGAGTAATACTCCATTGTGTATATGTACCATAGCTTTCTTATCCATTCATCTGCTGAGGACATCTAGGTTGCTTTCATGTCCTGGCTATTATAAACAGTGCTGTGATGAACATTGGGGTACACATGTCTCTTTCCTTTCTGGTTTTCTCAGTATGCCCAGCAGTGGGATTGCTGGATCATAAGGCAGTTCTATTTCCAGTTTTTTAAGGAATCTCCACACTGTTCTCCATCCCATTATATATTCCCATTGTATAATCAAATTGTATGATGATCTCCTTTTTGAGGCCACTTATAGATCCTTTTCTGTAAGGCAAAGGTACATTTTGGGAAAAGTACTTTAGGAAATACACACATCTCTTATTTAGTATAGAAATCTAGATGAGTAGTGATTTTTGGAGGAATGGCATAAGGTACCTTTTATACTGTGCTCAGTGCGGTAATGATAGATGTTGGCAGCAGAATAAAAGAGAAAAAATATGGTTGCATTTATAAAATATTTATTCATAATTTTCTTCTTTGAGTTGGGCTTGAATTTAGTCCCCTGGTGTAGTAGATGATTAATTAGTAATATCTAATATTAGACCTCAAAGGTTTCTACAGTGTCTTTTTCTGTGCCATTCCCAGGACCCTAAAAAGACATTATTAAGGAAATGGTTTAGTACTGGTAACACTTTCACTTTCTCACCTTAGGTTTTTACCTTAGTGCTAATTATAGTTTCCAGAATGAATACAGGAAATCAAGTTGTTACGGAAATCAGTAGCTTTGGTACCTGAGAAGTGACTCCTAATTGTTTGGCAGCAAGACTATTGTTAGCCTTTTTTTTCTTTTTTGCGTGATGTGATAGGGCTCTGAGTCTTTGGAGTGAGGGTGCATTGGGATTGGTGGGTGAAGGAGAAGGCAATGGAGACATTCTTAAAGTGCTCTTTTGGTTTGAGATGTAAGCACAGGCTCTCTGCTGATCATTTTTAATCTGGTCTGTCTAACCAGAAGTTATGCTAATTCCTTCAAGAAACTGACCAAATTGTACATCAGTAGCCTTCATTTTCAAGAACTTTCATGAATTTATACTTTCTGTATCCATGTATATGTGACACTTTAAAAGGGAGTTTCAAAGAGAGGAAAAGAGTCAGGAACAGTTGGAGAAGGAAATGGCAACCCACTCCAGTATTCTTGCCTGGAGAATCCCATGGACAGAGGAGCCTGGAGGGCTACAGTCCATGGGGTCACAAGAGTCAGACATGACTTAACGACTAAAACCACCACCATCACCAGGAACAGTTATCAGTAGACATCACGGCAGTCAGCCTTGGAGCATTCATTCTTCTTGTGCCGTAGACATCTACAAGGTCTGTAGTTACACTGGCCTTATCGACCATATGAAGCTCTAAGGCTCAAATGAGCTCTGTGCAACAATTTCAAAGAGTTAGAAGTACCTTATAAAATATTAGTATTATTTATATACTTTGCAGCTACTTGAGTTGTGGGACTCTATCTTTCCTTCTTGGCCCTCTAACATCTAGCACAGTGCAAAACTGAATTATATTTTCCATCTTGTATTTAAGCAGCATACATAGAGATGTGAGATGTTCTACCCATTAATTTTTGTGCCCTGTCACCAAGGTGGGATAAAATTAAGTCTCCTTTCATGACTAATGAGGAATAAAGTAAGGCTATATGGACTATAGGAAAGCCAGAGAGGCAGATTATGCTTTTTTTTTTTTCATGTTCAGGAACAGCTTGATAACACCTCTCAGTCACCAATAAGGGTGTGAAGGTAATCTTGATACCTTGATTTTTTTCACATAATAAAGGTTTTAATCTTACAGAGATAGAATCTTTTTGGAAGACATCACTTTCAGTTCAGTTCAGTTGCTCAGTTGTGTCTTTAACCCCATGAACAGGCCTCCCTGTCCATCACTAATTCCCAGAGTCTATCCAAACCCATGTCCATCAAGTCGGTGATGCCATCCAACCATCTCATCCTCTATTGCCCCCTTCTCCTCCTGCCCCCAATCCTACCCAGCATCAGGGTCTTTTCAAATGAGTCAGCTGTTTGCATAAGGTGGCCAAAGTATTGGAGTTTAAGCTTCAGCATCAGTCCTTCCAATGAACACCCAGGACTGATCTCCTTTAGGATGGACTGGTTGGATCTCCTTGCAGTCCAAGGGACTCTCAAGAGTCTTCTCCAACACCACAGTTCAAAAGCATCAATTCTTCTGTGCTCAGCTTTCTTTATAGGCCAACTCTCACATCCATACATGACCACTGGAAAAAACCATAGCCTTGACTAGACAGACCTTTGTTGACAAAGTAATGTCTCTGCTTTTGAATATGCTATCTAGGTTGGTCATAACTTTCCTTCCAAGGAGTAAGCGTCTTTTAATTCATGGCTGCAATCACCATCTGCAGTGATTTTACATGATTACAATATCCAAAGAAGACATCAAAATAACACATTTTGCAATGACAGAATGTAAGATTATTAGGAAGAAATGTTTAAATGATAATGTCATTCATTGCCAATGAGAGACAATAAGGATGAGGCAAAAAGAAAAAAAAAACAAACTCCTAATGAAGTCCCCCAAAGAATATTAAAATTGAATTTGAATGTCTAGCACTGGGATACTAAATTCTAAAACTTCTTAAACACTAAGTAATGGTAAAACAGGCTTTACAGAGAAGATTTAAAAAGGTGTGTTGAAAATTACAAATAATATGAATACATGGGCACATAAATATAAATCCATGTGTTTTGAGATGTTATAGGACTGAAAGTTGAAAATGGCATATAAGTACATCAAGTATTGCAAAGATGCTTCAAAAATAATATTTCCTAAGTATCGAGCAACAGCCATCTCTCCCAGACCAATGGTAGGCCATATGCTCATACTTTTGAGCCAATACAATATTGTAAAGTTAAAAAATAAAGAATTTATCCTTTTACAAAGGAATCTAAAAATATGTACTAAATATAGAAATGCCTTCTTCCCTACGGGTGATAGGAGAAAATGTAGCTACATGATCATAAGTGAAAATGAGGCACCAGAAATTAAAAAGCTTGAAGGTGAGCATCTTGTTTTATAATCAGCTGAAAAGCTGCTGAGAGAAAAGCAACCATCAGTGAAGATATTCTTCAAGGCTACTGTCCTTGCATGCGAGTGTTAGTCACATAGCCCACTAGGCTCCTCTGTCCATGGAATTCTCCAGGCAGGAACAGGAGTGGGGTAGCCATTCCCTTCTCCAGGAGATCTTCCTGACTCAGAAGAAAGAACCTGCATCTCCTGAGTTTTCTGCATTGCAGGTGGATTCTTAAACTGCCGATCTGTTGGGGAAGCCCATCCTTTGCATAGTGATACACTAATGTGCTGTGCCATACAGAAACTACCATGCGTTTGAAAAGCAGTGAATTACATTAGATACATCTTTTCTGTATCTAAAAACTGTATAGTAAAATTTAAGAAGAATTGAAAAACAATTAACCTCACATCCCTTCCCATCATTTAACTTGATTGCCTATTTCTACATTGGTTTGATTATCTCACTTTCTGCCTGTTTTTCTCTTGTTTACCACACTCGTCAACCTTTTTACTCCTATGAAAGTGAAAATGAAAGTCGCTCACTCATGTCGACTCTTTGTGACCTCATGGGCTGTAGTCCATGGCATTCTCCAGGCCAGAATACTGGAGTGGGTAGCCTTTCCCTTCTCCAGAGGATCTTCCCAACCCAGGGATCAAACCCAGGTCTCCTGCATTGCAGGCAGATTCTTTACCAGCTGAGCCACAAGGGAAGTCCAAGAATACTGGAGTGAGTAGCCTAGCCCTTCTCCAGCGGATCTTCCTGACCCAGGAGTAGAACCGGGTCTCCTGCATTGCAGGCGGATTCTTTACCAACTGAGCTATCAGGGAAGCCTTTTACTCCTATACAAAGGCACAAGACAACAGGAAAAAGAATGCATTCAGAAGCGATACTTCTTCTCTGTAAAAAGTATCCTGCCTTTTTATCATTATGAATATTGTGTTCATATACACATGTATGTGTAAGGATCTGTAAATCTACCTTTTTGGCCATTATGTACCTAATTTGATTTAAAAGTCCAGATAAGGGGACCATGTCTTCTTGAATAGCATTGGTTTTTAGCCACCCTCCGCCACCCACCAATTCTTTAAATAGTTATACATGGTAAAGAGTCTGCCTGCATAGCAGGAACTTGGGTTTGACTGCTAGGTCAGGAGATTCCCCTGAAGAAGGGAATGGCAAGCCATTCCCGTATTATTGCCTGGAGAATTCCATGGACAGAGAACCTGGTGGGCTACAGTCCATGAGGCTGCAAAGAGTTGGACACGACTGAGTGACTAACACACACACACATACATAATTTTTTGTTGTGGTAGAGAAATAAACATAAAATTTACCATTTTAATGAGTATATTCAGTGCATTAAATACATCACAATGTTGTGCAACAGTCATCACTGTCTAGTCCCAGAATGTTAGTCACCACAAAAAAACCCCTTCCTGTGGTCATGTATGGATGTGAGAGTTGGACTGTGAAGAAGGCCTGAGCGCCGAAGAATGCTGCTTTTGAACTGTGGTGTTGGAGAAGACTCTTGAGAGTCCCTTGGACGGCAAGGAGATCCAACCAGTCCATCCTAAAGGACATCAGTCCTGGTGTTCATTGGAAGGACTGATGTTGAAGCTGAAACTCCAATACTTTGGCCACCTCATGTGAAGAGTTGACTCATTGGAAAAGACCCTGATGCTGGGAAAGATTGAGGGCAGGAGAAGGGAACGACAGAGGATGAGATGGTTGGATGGCATCATCGACTCGATGGAATGGGTTTGGGTGGACTCCGGGAGTTGGTGATGGACAGGGAGGCCTGGTGTGCTATGATTCATGGGGGGTCGCA
This sequence comes from Bos indicus x Bos taurus, assembly GCF_003369695.1. Taxonomy (NCBI): domain Eukaryota; kingdom Metazoa; phylum Chordata; class Mammalia; order Artiodactyla; family Bovidae; genus Bos; species Bos indicus x Bos taurus. The sequence goes on from NW_020867080.1 coordinate 502,150, forward strand.
GAGTCGGACATGACTGAGCGATTGAACTGAACTGAACTGATACCCTTGGAGAACAAAGTTTTTAGTTTGCCAAAGTCAAATTAATTTTTCTTGCTTGTGTTTTGGTGTTACAGCTAAGAAACCGTTGCCAAATCTAAGATCATGAAGATTTTATGCCTATGTTTCCCTCTGAGAGTTTGAAATTTGAACTCTTACATTTATTAACAGATCTTTGATCCATTTGGATTAGTTTTTTGTCAGTGGCATGAGTAAGTGTCCAACTTCATTCTTTTGACTGTGGGAATCCACTTGTCCCACTACCACTCCTTGCAACAGGCTGTTCTTTCTTCGTTGAAAGGTCTCAGCACCCTTGTCAAAAATTAAAAGAACAAAGACTATATGTGTATTTTGGGGCTCTCAGTTTTATCTGTAAGCTACATGTTTATCCTTACGCCAGTGCCTATTCTGGGGACCTTGTAGTTGTCAAGTATCAATGTTTCCATTACCATAGTAAATAAATAAGCTTCAATATTGGGACCATTCCTCTTTTTCACCACTGTGTGTGTGTGTTAGTCACTCATTTGAGTCTGACTCTTTGTGACTCCATGGACTGCAGTCTACCAGGCTCCTCTGTCAGTGAATTCTCCAGGTAAGAGTACTGGAATGGCTTGCCATTCCCTTCTCCAGGGGATCTTCCCAACCTAGGGATCAAACCTGGGTCTCCCCACCTTGCACACAGATTCTTTGCCAATCTAAGCCACCAGGGAAGCCTTTTTCAACATTGCTTTGGCTATTCAGGGCCTTGCAATTCCATGTGAATTTTGGAACCAGCTTGCTTATTTTGCAAAAAGCCCAAACACTGATGGATTTTAATAGGTATTTGCATTAAACCTGCAGATTGCTTTGGAGAATACTGCCGTCTTAACAATATTGTTTTCCAATAAATGAACACAGGATGGTTTTTCCATTTACTTAGGTGTTATTTAATTTTTTACAGCAATGTTTTGTATTTTTAGGTCCTTGATTAAAATTTATTCCAAGGTATCTTACTCTGACACTACCTTAAATGGAATTTTTATTAATTTCTATTTCAGACTGTTCATGTTAAATGTATAGAAATACAGCTGATTTTTGCATGTTGATCATGTATCCTGTAATTTTGATGAAGTCCTTTAAATTTTTAAAAAATTTCTTTCAGTTCAGTTCAGTTCAATCACTCAGTCGTGTCCGATGCTTCGCAACCCCATGAATTGCAGCACGCCAGGCCTCCCTGTCCATCACCAACTCCGGAGTTCCCCAGACTCACATCCATCGAGTCAGTGATGCCATCCAGCCATCTCATTCTCTGTCGTCCCCTTCTCCTCCTGCCCCCAATTGCTCCCAGCATCAGAGTCGTTTCCAATGAGTCAACTCTTCTCTTGAGGTGGCCAAAGTACTGGAGTTTCAGCTTTAGCATCATTCCTTCCAAAGAAATCCCAGGGCTTGTCTCCTTCAGAATGGACTGGTTGGATCTCCTTGCAGTCCAAGGGACTCACAAGAGTCTTCTCCAACACCACAGTTCAAAAGCAGCAATTCTTCGGCGCTCAGCCTTCTTCACAGCCCAACTCTCACATCCATACATGACCACAGGAAAAACCATAGCCTTGACTAGACAGACCTTTGTTGGCAAAGTAATGTCTCTGCTTTTCAATATGCTATCTAGGTTGGCCATAACCTTCCTTCCAAGGAGTAAGCGTCTTTTAATTTCATGGCTGCAGTCACCATCTGCAGTGATCTTGGAGCCCAAAAAATAAAGTCTGACACTGTTTCCCCTGTTTCCCCATCCACTTGCCATGAAGTGATGGTACCAGATGCCATGATCTTCATTTTCTGAATGTTGAGCTTTAAGCCAACTTTTT